>NW_027493657.1:0-132500 GCF_021521415.1 Bidens hawaiensis | reverse complement strand
CCTTAGACCCACCATCTATCTAGTTAGCCTCCTCGGTGAAAGAAAGGGAAATCATTTTTAACATTAGCTCTTCCGGAGCACTCTCTTAGCTTAACTATCTACTAGGGAATCTTATCTAAAGCCTACGATATTTGACTTCTCTCTTTTGAGATGCTTCCAGTGCGCTTCAGGGGTTCTCGAGTCGGGGAAAGGGGAAGGACAGAGAGGATACCATCTAAGAAGGACAGTTGGAGTTGACGGTACAGTAAGAGTTGTTGCTGGAATAACTAGTGTTGATGGAATAGAAGCTCTTCCTACTCTCGTATCCGATGAAAAATAGGCCCAAGGGACATCCATGGACAACCGCCACCCACGTGGTTTAGCTAATTCAACAGCCTTCGGAGAAAAGCGACAAGTACCACTGGACAAGCAAATCACTTTTGGAATCACCTTTAAGGATCCTCTTACGGTGAAATGCCGGAATGATGCTAGGATATCCCGAGCGAGTCAGCTAAACAGAGACGGAAATCTCAGTACTATTCTGGCCAGGGTATGATTGTTGAATTGAAGGCATACCGCACACTGCTTCAAATAGAAAGATATTGGTTTAATCTCAAAGCCTCGCCAGAAGACGTTCCACAAAAGCATTATTTCTCTTGTTCCTTGAGCAATTGAGGAAGCGAAGCGGGCTGCTTGTCTTGCCTCGAGCCCATAAGAGAAGTACTACTCTGGACTAGGATGGTGCTGTTCTGCTTAAAACTAGGCTAGGAAATGGGCCTAACTCCACTCGGATGAGAGAGCTTCCTATAGGTTGAAAGGCCCCTCACGGAAGGAGCATTTCCTCAATCTCTTCCAGAAATAGGAGTTCAAAACCTTGCAAGCGGGAAAGCTTCTATCTCTTATAGAGAATCGACATAGGAGAAAGAGAACTACAAGAAGTCTACAACCTTACTAATAACTAAGAAAGGTGCTTTCCTTTACTAATGCAAGACTCCTCTCATTCTCAAAGTAGCTGTCTCCGTCCCGCTATTCCTGCTTCTGGAATAGAGTAAGCTTCTCTTCTTTCGCTGCCTCTGCCTCTCCTCTGGTTTAGAACCCCCAAATCCACAATGACAATGATTGCTTCAAGGTCCATCTTAATAGAAGACCCGATCCATCTTCTCTTGAATCTCGACATTTCATCCAAAGAATAGAAAATGGTTAACACATGCCGATTGGAGAACGTATTCCCTTCCCAGCTATTAGTGAAACAGGGGCCATCACTCTAATATGAATCGAAAGAATCACTATCGGGTTTGGTACCAACCAAGATTATCGTGGTTGAAATACCATCAATTTTTCATAGTTATTAGAGCTTCTAATTAAGTCGATTAAAATAATATTCTGATTCAATCAGTATTATCTCGTTCATACTCCTCACCTGAGAAGCATTTCACTAACCACCTGAGGAGCGGTAACAAGTACCTCCCTTGGGGTCGGGTAGCTACAGTCACACACAGTTCCTGTACACAGTAAGACAATAGCAGCAGTAGCTACTGTAGCGTAAGACAGTCACTCTCACAAGTATGGTTTAAACAATGTTCTATCGGTTTGACCACCAGGTTTAACAAGTTTGAAACATAGGGTAGATGGTCTAGCTACCCAACTGTAGCTGCAGTAGCTACACTGTACCTCCTTAGCCGGTAGCCAGTAGCCAGTGGGTAGGAAACCTTGCCCGCCAACTAAAAAAAAGAGCGATTGAGAGTGGATTTCAGGTTCGATAGTGTCGAGAAGGTATTAGCCACCGGTGACCGTACTTTCGTAAAAGCACCATTGGGCGGTGGTTCCTCTTCTCTTCTTCCTCTTGAACCTCGAACAAAAAAAGATCTCGGCATCAGCTCGACTAAGAGTTCCGAATAAAAAAAGTAAACTTCACTTTACTTAAGACGAAGGAACCGAGTGCAAAAAAACAAAAACCGGTTTCGCTTCAAACTACTAGTAATTAAGACTAAAAGTAAGGAAGTCCTTTTCTTGACTTTGGCCTGCGTTCATTATACCTACCCCCTTTTTAAAGAACTTTATTTCAATCTCAACAAAGAAATGAAAGCATAACTCTTTGCTTGTTGTCCTCTTACTTACTCAATTGTGGAGGTCTCTCGGGTGTCTGATCCGATCAGTCTCGTGAAAGGTCTCGTCACGACAACTCAATTTGTCCGGTAAACTACTAGAGGCTCCCCATCGTTTAGTAAAAGGGAGGGGAGATTTGCTCCTCATCCGGGGGTTCATTTCATTCATTATGCACTCAAAAGTGAAGGTCTTAAAAACTGATTGAATCAGAATACTGGCTGGATCTTCGGTACCACCCGAGGTTTACTGAAATACTGGCTGAATCCGATAGATCAAATTTCGTTGATCAATCACACTGATAGCTTCAAGGACTCGATTCTATGTCCAAACATCACATGCCAGCAGATGTGGTCACCATCATTGGTACTCAAGATATTGTGTCTGGAGAGGTGGATAGATAGGACTAAGGGAATAATCTTGTTTGGTTCAGTAATGGAATCAATAGCTTGCCCGAACAGGACCCTAGCTTTATTGCGAGCCAAAAATCTTGATCAATTTCCCTTCCATAGGGATCGTTGTGGCATGAACTCATTTCTGCCTTTCCTCACCCCCGCCCTACCTTGTAATGGAGACTAATGGGTTGAAGGCGGTGAGGCATGGTCAGAGTGTAGGTTCGAATCCTGCCACCTTTCTTGTGGATCATCCTGAAACCACAGGATGATGGGAATAACAAAGCATCAATTTCGAAATGAGCACGTCAATATATGAATTGTTTCATTATTCGTTATTTCCGGGTCTTTTCGTTGCATTCACTTACAACAAGAAAGAACCACCAGTGTTTGGCGCAGCACCTGCATTTTGGTGCATTCTTCTTTCTTTCCTTGGTCTTCCGTTCCGTCATATTCCTAATAACTTATCCAATGACAACGAATTAACCGCAAATGCACCTTTCTTTTATCAAATCTCAGGGACATGGTCTAATCATGAGGGTAGTATTTTATCATGGTGTCGGATCCTAAGTTTTTATGGATTCCTTCTTTGTTACCGGGGTCGACCCCAAAGCCATAATGTCTCAAAACGAGGAGGCCATAGAGAAAGTCTTTTTTATTCCTTTGTCTCGAACTTCGTGAAGAACTCCATTCTATCTCTCCCTAGTTACGAACAAAAAACTGGGGCATTCACACCAAGTCCTACTTTATTAATTTCTTCAATAATTGCATCAAAAAGACCTTTACCGGTTGTATCAACTACTATTAAAAACCCTATAAAGTATTCTTTAACTTGTATCTGAGTAGACGAAATATCTAAACATCGTAAAATAACGGACATTTGTTCTCTATGACTTATGTTGGGAGTACAATCAAGTATAATTGAAAAATATTTAGCTTCTTTAACTTTTTTAACAATTTTAGTTTTGATTTCATTTGCTAATAAATCAATTAGTTCGTTTTGCATATTGTGTCCAAGGTAATGACTATGAATTTCACTATTAGTTATCCGTCGTAAATGTTCTTTTATTATCGAATCAAATTCCGCAATCATCTCCATAACACTTAAGAAGTTACCGTTGTTTTCTTCATAAAGTTTTTCACGTTTCCCACGAAATGATATATTTTTCTTGCCAAAAGTTTTTACAACGGAGAGAATTCTTATTAACACATTTCTCCAATGTTCCTTATCTTTATTTATTAGATCTTGAGTTTGTTTATCAATTATTTTATTTTTTGCCAATCTTGTTTCTAACTTAAACCATTTACCCATATTAATAATATGTTCTTTACTTGCTTCATGTAGTTTTAGTGTAGCATGCATATTTCTCCAATCGTTACTACCTTCATCAGCTAACTTACTTGTACTTTAATTCACATCAAATAGCTTACAACAAAAACAAAACAACCTTTCTAACTTTTTGAGTAAAGTAACCATTTTTTTTTCATATTTTTTCCCATTTGCCATCCTTTGCATATAAAAAGAAGGAATAAAGTTTCTAGAATGTTCATCTTTTGGAAAATTATAATCATAAATCTTTACCGGTCCTTTTTCTACAAGTAAATCTCTTAACTTAGTATCAATACTAGTCCATTGACTTGGATCATCTAAATTTATAGTTTCGTCTACATTTATAAGTTCATTGCTATTATTTTCATCAACATTAATATGTTTATTGCTATTATTTTCATCAACATTTATAGGTTCATTGCAATTATTTTCATCAACATTTATATGTTCATCGCTATTATTTTTAACAACATCTAAAGGTTCATCACTATTATTTTCATCAACATTTATAGGTTCTTTGTTATTAAGTTCATAATCTTCTACATTTGTAGGTGCATCACTATTAGGTTCTTCTACATTTAAAGGTTCATCGCTATTCATATGTTCATTATTGTTATCTTTTAAGTTTGTTACATATTTTAGGAAAGATCCCTTTAGTGACTGCATTTCAGCTTCTCGTTTTTGTTTCTTAAACCTTTTAGAATGACCCGACTCATACTTCCTAATTCTATTTGACATTATAAATTCAAAACTTGCAAACAAGTACACAAATAATCTAACCTGGGTATCAAAAAGCTAAGTGACAAAAGTATAAATAATCTAAGATGCTAGGTATTAACAAAGTAACACAGTTTCAGCAATCCAAAAAATAATCTATGTATAAAAAATTAGAAAAAACAGTTAAAATTCACAAATTGCAAACAAACTTAAAATAAAAAGAAATTGCGTACCTTGAAGAATGAAGACTACAAAATAGGTTCAAAAGAATTCAAGTCCCAGTCGTGCTCAGAAATTCCGAATAGCAGGCTGCTCGTGTGAGTAAATTTTTCCCTTCGCTTCTCACTTTCTCAGAATGACAAAAATACAGGACAGAGCAAGCGTTAATGAATTTCAGATTTCGGACTAGCCTTTGAATTAATGAATTTCAGATTTGACAATCAAGTTTCTCAAATTAAATCTTACAATCGATTTGGGGTGGATGAAATCAGTTGAAATCCTCATCTTTAATATATCAAAACAGACCAAAAAGAGCCGTTGTAACCTGCAGACTTGGAATCTGCGATGATGAATCCATCGACCCTTCGGTTCTTTCTTAGCGCCGCCACCCTTGCCCTAGAAATAACATTGGTAACTGATTAGCATTATCTGACTTTTTTTTGTTTTATGTTAAATGCCATATATATAAATTGGACGGACGGGAGAATGGATGAATTAGTGGGCTTTCTTCTTTTTTTGGTGGCCCAAAAGCTCCAACAAACCAAACACAAGCCCAACCTTTCAATTATAAAAACCCATATTATACTAAACATGTTTTGGTTGGGGGCTTTAACAAGTTGGGGGCCCAAAGCCCTACCTTGTTTTAAATGGCCCTAGGGCCGCCCCTGAATGTCCACAACAAACTCATCGCTAGGCGGCACCAATATGGCCGGGGCGGTGTTCGCCGCCGGCACCACCAGCCAACTCATCTCTTCAGCGGCAAATCGAGCTCCACACCTGATAGTCTAAGGATTAAGTTTACTAAACGATTTTTAGAATCTTTGTATGAGAAAATACTATTCGCCTCAAAGATTTACATTCCAAAGGAAACCCAATACATGAAAAGTACAACATAAGAAAAAACAAAACAAGTTGCATCTTTATGATAATATTTGACTTCCTAAAATATATAACACAGAGTTTGAATTCAAAACAATTTATATTTTGAATTCATTTATATCTTTGATTAGCCTCCTCAAGCGAATCCTGTGACAAACAACGCCTGGAAAAGAGGTTTAGGGAGATTTTGGCAGAAATGTCTGCCACTTGGATCTTGATTGGCTGATATGGTCTAAAATATACATATTATTGTATAAATATTTCCTACATTTTTAAGTACTTTTAAGCTAGATTCTTAATGAATATATTCTTTGTTGGCTAATATGTGGGTTTTTATGGTTCTAAGAGACAACAAGCTAAATTGAAGCATTTTTACTAAACTTGAGACTGATAAATAAAATTCTAAACGAGTATTATTTACTGTGAACGTCAGATTCATTAAAATTGATTTTATGAATTAGTCATGAAAAATTATTTACCTAATTAATAAACTTAAGAAAAAATAATTGTTACTCCATATATAGCCATATACAAGTTAATATTATTTAAATATTTTGTTACCATATGAATGCATCTTATCTTACATAGAATAAAAGAAAGAGGGACCCATCCCACAATAATTGAAAAGAAAAGCATGTCATGAATTTGCAAGGCCCACGAGAAGTTTGGAGACCCAAGATTGGACGACGTTAATGAGGACTTTACTTTTGAAGCAAGGGAGAAAGGTCGGCAATCAAAATTACAAGATATCTCTATATATATTTATATATTCAGAAAGAAAGGGAGAGCCCTTATGTAACACCCCGGCTAAAGCGGAAACGCATGAGTGTGACGTATAAATTGCTCAAACACACGAGACACTATTAGATGACCATAATAACATTATTTCATTTTAATTCTTCATGTAACACAAGTTTATCAAATAATACAAGTTGTAATAAATAAACAAATGATAAGTTGTTCTTTGAATATCCTATAGGCATGCTATGTGTCTTCTAACTTTTATCCTCCTATCTTTACACCTGTAACATATGTATAAAATAAAGTCAGTTACGAACATAGCTGGTGAGATTCTCACAGTTTGATATAATACGTAAAAAAAATCATACAATTCCATGTGAAGGGGTATGCACCCGCCTTAACAATCGAGCGGGGCGGGTCAACCCACAAGATATAGACAAGAGGCTTGAAATCAGGATGTCATGAAGACATAAAGCCAAAACCTATGCGCAAGCGCATGAAACATCTGCACGTGGCGCATATCACGTATGCGCACAACACACACATTTAGTGTGAGAATAAAGAGAAGACCTTGCGCATCCCCGGGATAGGCGCATAAAGGCCGCGCGTAAGCGACACACAACAAATGAGACAATAGTCTAATCCAAATCAGGATAAGGACAACCATGATTGTACTCATCAGACAACCTTCCAGAATGTATCTTTTAAGGAATAAAGAATGTGCTGATGTTGACAGCTGCCAATGAAGGGTGGACAACTCAGCAAAGCCCATGTGCCACCGCGTGATGGCACATGGGTCAGGTGAAATACCTTGGTCAGAGAATAATCAATGAAAAAGCACCAGGTGTCCTAAGTACACGTGGCGCGAAGCAATAGGAGGAGGCCAAAAAGGCCCTAATTGGGTCTGAGCCCAATCGTTGGAAACCCTAATACTATAAATACCACACCACCTCCACAGTTGGAGCCAGGCAAGAAAATATATTCTAAGTCCTTACTCATTTTCACATTCTTATTATCTTCTCCTACAATATCTTATTCTCACACCGGAGGGTTACCCCAAAGAGGACCCCTCTGTCCCTTTCTGAGGGGTAAGCTCACGGTGCTGTTCGTTTTGTAGGTGGAAGAACTCGTATCTCGGAAAGCCATCGGTGATATGGCACACTCGTACCCGAGGAACGTTGATCGTATACAAGTAAGTCGATCCACGCTTCTTCATTGGCGCCATCACCTGTTACAACGGCAACAAAACCACTATTTCATCAATTTTCTCTCTGAAAATGTTCACCATGGTTTCCGGTGTTCGAAACAACGATCAAGTTCTGGAGGATAATGAGCTTGAGGATGTTAATGAGGGACATCAGGTTCTGAGGGCGCCGCGTGACACTGCGCGCACCACCAGTAACCATCCCTTCAACACAACACCTCATAGTCAAACTGAAACTCCCCCAGACGATCTCACGTTCCAAAATCTGACTGGTACACAACAAAAAGGACCAATGGGCCCGGAAGTTGAAACCAATGATCCTAAAGAATGGCTCATAAACGAACAACGGCGTTTAATGGACAAATACAATGAGTTGGTAAAACATAAAAAGTTAGCCGATTTAACACAAAGGCTCGCATTTGATAAACAAACCATTCAGGGAACAACAAAAAAGACGCGCGCGCCGGAAGACGGTCATTCTGTTCACACCGAACAAGCTGATATTAGTGATGAGGAAGAGGTGCACAGCATGAAGAAGACGCGAGATACTCATGCAGGAGGTTCACAGCTTCGCGCACACATGCACATAGCACCTGGAGCCAAAGCCGATATGGACTTATACACACCATACAACCCACAAGCGAAAGAGCAAGTGGACGTAACCACACCATATAGGCCAGCCATCTTGGTAAAACATTCAAAATTCGCTAAGCGCATTGCGAAGGCTCCCATTCAACACAAAACCTAGATGTCAAGTGGTTTAGGCAAGTATGATGGTACAACAGATCCAGATGATTTCTTACAAGGTTTTTATAACACTGGAAACTTAGAAAGCTGGACGATGCCAACATGGTGTCACATGTTTGCTCGCTGCCTCACGGGCGCAGCGCGTGTCTGGTTCGAAAGCTTGCCGACAGGACAAATCGATGGGTTCGAAGAGCTATTGGAAAAGTTCCAGGCTCACTTTGTACAGCAGCGCAGACACACGCGCGACCCCGATGACATCATGCACTGCGTACGCAGGAATGATGAAACCATTGAAGACTACATAACTCGTTTCAATCAGGAATCTCTTGCAATTGGAGGCATCACTAAACAACTCTTGCGCGTGACCTTTATACAAAGTGCGCGCAGTGATCAACTCCGCAGAGCTCTCGTGGGCAGAGAAGGCATGCCAACCACTTGGGCTAAGCTTATGGAAGCATCGCGAGTCTTCGCGTGAAATGAAAACAAATTGCCCAAGACAGAGCAAGAGATAGAGGGCATCAAACAGAAGCACCACGCAACAATGAAAGGAGGGGCAAACAAAACTCCGTATGGTCCAGGTTGCAACAAACCAATTATTCTCCCGCAGAGAAGCAAGCGCAACAAAGTTCACCCCAACCCCAAAAAGACATTCTTAATCGCGGAGAAGGTGACAAGAAGGAAGGCGGAAGAGAGCCTAACAGACCTCTACCAAGAATATGGACTCCCCTCACCAAACCGCCCTCGCAAGTGTTAAGCACAGAGAATGTCCAGTTTAAAAACCCCAGGCCATTACTCCATAAGGGACCACCGAACAGTGGCAAATATTGTGAGTTTCACAAATCCACAGGGCACAACACCGATGCATGCCACCATTTGAAGGATGCGATCGAAAAAGATGTGAAATCAGGCAAGTTGGCTCACCTGGTAAAAAATCCAAGACCAGAGAACGAACAACCAGACGGAGCCTCAGCCAGTAAAAAATTCAAAAGAATCTGTGTAGCTGAAGGAAGAAGGCAAGGGCAAGGATCGAGGAAGAGAAGCGCGCAAATCCAAGGGGATTGGCGCGAGCAACAAGTAATCTTTCCAAGAATCAGAGGAGGCCCGTCTATCAGCAGTCCTCTAGTCATCACTGCACACATCGCTCATTATGAGGTGTCAAGAGTCCTGGTGGACACCGGTAGTGAGTCAGACATCATGTATGAGTAATGTTTCAGGAAGTTGGATCTAGCAGACCAAGCAAGGCTCAAAATTGTGAGTGCACCAATCTCGGGTGTCTCGAACGAAATTATTCACCCCCTAGGTCAGATACAATTCGAACTAACTATGGGGGATGAGAAGCACAAGCGAGCTGAAATTGTCAACTTCTTGGTCTTGCCCACCACTTCATGCCATAGTATGATCTTGGGTAGAGGAATGATTGCCCAATTCAACGCCATACCGTCGCCAGCGAATGGCGCGTTGGGGTTCCCAACACAAACAGGAGTAACATTTGTGTACCGAGATCATTTATGCGCAGTAACAAGTATACCTCGAGAAGGGAGAATGAAGCTTCCAGTGGCAAACAACGCGCCAGAGGAATGGATTCTCAACCCAAAATTCCCAGAACAAACAATCACAATCGGAGCTACGATATCAGATGACACAAGAGTGAGAATGAAAAGATTGCTCACAACGTATATGTCAGTCTTCGCGTGGCAACATTCTGATATGACTGGGGTTCTGCGAGACCTGGCGCAGCACTCTCTCAACACATTCAAGTCTGTAGAGCCAATTGCTCAAAAGAAAAGAGTCATGGGAGACGAGAAGACAAAGGCCATGAATGAGCAAGTAGAAGATCTACTGTGCGCGAATATCATTCGCCCAATACGATACCAAACATGGGTAGCCAATCCTGTGATGGTAAAGAAGAGCAATGGGTCATGGAGAATGTGCATTGATTTCAAGGACCTCAACAAAGCGTGTCCAAAAGATTGTTACCCCCTCCCAAACATTGACATGAAGGTGGACTCTGTGGCGCCATTTAAGCTCAAATGTTTCCTGGATGCCTATAGGGGCTATCACCAAATTCAAATGGCACCACAGGATGAAGACAATACTGCTTTCAGAACTGATAAGGGTGTTTTCTGTTACACAAAAATGCCCTTTGGTTTGAAGAATGCAGGAGCCACTTACCAAAGACTCATGGATGCAATTTTCAACGAGCAGATTGGAAAAAACTTAGAAGTCTACGTGGATGATTTGGTGATTAAAAGCAGGGAGGAAAAACAAATGCTCAAAGACATCGAAGAAACCCTTCGGCGCCTAAAGGAAGTAAACATGAAGCTCAACCCGAGCAAATGCACATTCGGCGTGGAAGAAGGGAAATTTATCGGCGTAATGGTCACCAAGGATGGTTTCAAGGTGAACCCAGAGAAGGTGGAGGCTATCCTCGGCATGCCCTCACCATCCACCATGAATGAAGTTCAAAGGTTGAATGGTAGATTGGCATCAATTAACAGGTTCCTAGCAAACCATGCAAGCAAATCTACCCCATTCATTAACACATTGAGAAATTGCTTAAAGAAAAGCCAATTCAAGTGGACGCCTGAGGCCGAGCAAGCTTTCAGTGAGATAAAAGAATGTCTGATAAATCTGCCTGCGCTCACAGCTCCACTACCTGGTGAAACTTTAACGTTGTACCTGTCAGCAGGAGAGCGCGCCATTGGCGCAGTATTATTGGTGGATCGCAAGGGAATCCAAACACCAATTTATTATGTAAGTCGGGTGCTGACAGATCCTGAGACGCGCTACACCATCATAGAAAAGTTAGTTTTATCACTAACGCATGCGTCGCGCAAGCTTCACATATATTTCAATGGTCATCCTATTGAAGTCCTGACTGATTACAACATCCAGCAAGTCTTGCGACGTCCCGCGCTCTCAGGAAGGCTGACAAAATGGGCGCTGGAATTAGGGGAGCACACGATCACCTATAAGCCTCGTCCAGCAATCAAGGGACAAGTCTTAGCTGATTTCATCGCAGAAATCCCTGAAGGAAAAGTCGAAGAGGCTCAGCGCGAAGTAGACCCTCCGCAAGCCAATAATGAAGAAAACGTTTGGAGATTATTCACCGATGGAGCTTCAAACAACGAAGGGTCCGGCGCAGGCCTCAAACTGGTGGATCCAGAAAATCATGAGTATACTTACGCAATCAGGTTGGATTTCAAGAGTACCAACAATGAAGCTGAGTATGAAGCCCTGCTGGCTGGTTTGCGCATCGCGCACAAGTTCGGAGTTAAAAAGCTAGAGGCTCATGTAGATTCATACCTGGTAGCAGCACAAGTCAATGGCCTTTATGATGCCAAGGAGAACACCATGCCTATGTATCTAGAGCAGGCGAAGAAACTCACCGAACAATTTGACTTTTTCAGAATCATACACATTCCGCGCAGTGAAAATAAGTCTGCCGACGCGCTAAGCAAGATGGCATCAACCAGCTTCGATCATTTTGGCAAAGATGTCAGGGTGGAAGTAATGAGCAACCCGTCAGTGGGAGCGAAGTCTGTTCTTGTAATTCATACAACACCTTCATCATGGATAACTCCAATAATGGAATTCTTGAAGGAGGGAAAGGTACCAGACGATCGCGCACAGGCGAGGAAGATAAGACACAAGTCGCAGAACTACGAAATGCTCGATGGTACGTTATATCGACGCTCTTATCTTGGACCACTCATGAAATGCCTAGACGCTGAGGAAGCAAGCTATGTGATCAGAGAGATACATGAAGGAATCTGTGGAATACATGCTGGCCCGCGCATGGTGGTTGCCAAGGCAATGAACGCAGGTTACTATTGGCCAGGCATGTACTTGGATGCGTTAAAAGAGATCCAAAAATGCAAAGCGTGTCAGAGCTATGCGCCAAATACCATGCGGCCAAAGAACAACTTGATTCCGGTGACCTCTGCATGGCCTTTCCACAAGTGGGCAATCGATATTGTGGGTCCCTTACCACAAGTGCCAGGGCGAGTAAAGTTTTTGGTAGTAGCAGTAGACTATTTCACAAAATGGGTTGAAGCCAAGCCACTGGCAAAAATCACAGCCGAGGCAATGAAGCAATTTATTTGGAGCCACATCGTATGCCGTTTTGGCCTGCCCATGGAAATCGTGAGCGACAATGGCAAACAATTCACTGACAGGAAGATATCCAGTTGGTTCAAGGAATTGCACATCAATCAGGTCTTCACTTCAGTATACCACCCTCAAGGGAATGGCCAAGTGAAACGCGTGAACCAAAGCTTGCTGAATGGGCTGAAGAAAAGGTTGGAGGGAGAGTCCCATGCATGGGTCGAGGAGTTACCTAATTTCCTGTGGGCGCACAGGATATTAAGCAAAACCAGCAATGGCGAGTCCCCGTTCAGCCTAACCTATGGAACGGAGGCTATGATTCCAGCAGAGATTGGATGCCCATCCTATAGAGTGCTCATGATGAGTAAGACGGATAACGAGCAAGAAAGGAGGTTGGATCTCAATTTACTTGAGGGACGCAGAGAGGCGGCTATCATCAGTGAACCCAAATACAAGAAAAAGCTAGAAAAATACTACAATCAGCGCGTGAAAGAATGCCACTTCAAGAAGAATGATTTTGTCCTTCGGAACAATGAAGCTAGTTGCGCAATACCCCCGGGAAAGATGTCTCCCAACTGGGAGGGACCTTATCAAGTCTCGGAAGAATTGGGAAAAGGCGCATACGCTTTAAAAGATTTAAATGGAAAGAAGATCCCGCGCACATGGAACGCAGCACAACTTAGAAAATGTTTCATGTAAAAGTTGTCAAGTTTGTAATCAAGGCTTTTTAAGCCATTATGAATAATGATACGCGCTATTTTTTCTTAATATGCGTTCTATTACCTTTTGCATACATGTTTCACACTTCCCTTTATTAATTTTGAGCAATATGACAACATTGTATTGACATCAAACTAAAAATAAAACGAAGTAAAACATACATGCGCGAGCTTCAAGCTCAGACGCGTTAACGAGTTTTAACTCTAAAACGTCAGGGCCTTAGCCCAATAATATGAGCCTTAGCTCAAATTACTCATAGCATCCATCCTACGTATTGCGCAGCTGGACCATAAAAATACCTAAGCACAACTAAGGCAAAGCACATGCCAAAGCATAGTTGTTAAGGTCTCAGGTCGGGGCCGCGCATGGGATTATAATGGATATAGGCAGAGTAACACATACTGACACGTAAAGGCTAAAAAACTCATTCATAATTCCCTATAATAAATGCACGATAACGTCGCGCAAAAGAGGAATAATGAAATGCCAAGGCACGTGTCAGCATATTCAGAATATCGCAAAATAACTTGAAATATGACAACTGTTAAGGATTAAGTAAAATAATTTCCTTACAACCTTGTTCAAGTTTCAATGTGTAAGCATATCTTATATTCAATAAGCACACACATGCAATATAAAGAGATGAATTGGGAATGCGCAAGATGCGAATAAGGGAAAAACAAAATTTCATTCCGAAACATAGAAGTTTACAAATTTACAAATGATGAGGTAAAAACTACAAACAAAAAAAAAAAAAAAAAAAAAAAAACAAGAAGGGCTTTTCAAGTCTCTATGTTAATATCAGCCTCTTCATCTTCCTCATCATTATTTCCTCCCTCGGCATCTGGCGCAGCCCGCTCCTCGTCATCTCCAAACTTACCATAATCAAGCTGTTCGTCTTGAATATAGTCGTCTTCTGTCATGATAGCGTCAGGAGTAGGTCCTTTGGCCACGCCAGAGCCGCTGGCAGAGGTAGTGTTGCCCGCGCCATCATCATTGCCACCAGTCCCTTCACATTCATCAAGTAATTTCTTTAAAGCGCCAAGATCGGGCTGGTCAGCAAGCGCGGCTATCTGCAAGTCACAAGGAACAGTATAAGTACAAAAGATTATGAAAATAAGTCAAGTAAACTCATAAAGGTTAAAATACCTGCTCAAGGATGGGAATTGGAGTATTCAAGTACTTCTCCCCCACCTCAGCCATGTCAGCGCAGACAACGTCGAGCTGATAAGGGTAGTCGGATGGATTCTTCTTTAGCATGCCATATTCATAACCATCCTTAAACCCCTCAGCCCGACCCACCAAGCGCGACGCCGCATTACAGTCCATCACAAGGGTCTGAAACTCGTCTGAGTATTTCATCGCATAAGCGCAACGAGTCACACCCTGTGAAATCAGCCATTGATGGTCCTGCGCGAGGGAAGAAACAGACGTCTCAAGAGCAAGGATTTGAGAGTTTAACAACTCAACAGTTTCCTTGGCTTGTTTTAGCTCTTCTTTGTCAGACGCTGCTGCAGCCAATGCTTCATTCTTTTCCGCTCGCGCAGCATCGATCTCTTTCTTCAGGCGCACAACCTCACTCTCCAATAAAGATTTTTCAGTATTAACCTGCGCAATAGTTTGGTCACGCGCCTCCATTGCCAACTCCAGGTCACGCGCTCGGCGCGCGTACTTGGCCGCATCTGCCTCTGCCACTTGCAGTTTCTCCCGCGCAGCTTGCAGCTCAAGCCCGCGCTTCACAAAAGCAGCGTTGGCACTTGCCCGGTTCTCGCTAAGTTCTGCTTGGAGTTTCTCAGCTTTCTCTCGGGCATCAGAAAGATTCCAAGCAGAAATCTTAGCCTCTTGCTTGGCCTCCGCAAGGGCATCACGTACCTTTATATAATCATTGCGAAGCTCTTGGGAGGCAGCAAAAAACGCAGACCCAGCAAAAAGGTGGTCATTGAGCAAATCCACGCGAGCGCGGTCCTCTTGAAACCTCCTTTCAGCTGGAGGAATAGAGTAAGCCCAAAAGTCTTCACATACGCCCAAGGATTGGAATGAGCTCTCTTCAGTGATACTCCAACTCGAGCGGTATATGTGATCGGCTCCCTACAAACACAAAGCAACGCAAAGAAACGTTTTAGTTATCTAAACACTAATTTGGAAGTCTGCACAGCGGAGCAAAATAAACTTATACCTGAGGTGAACCGGCAGAAAGATTAGCGCCAGCTGATGAGCGCCTGCCTGCCCCATGAGAAAAAGGCTGCGACACGAAATCTCGTGGCGCTATAGGGCTTACGCGGCCACCATCAGAATTTTCAAAATTAACCTCCTCATCATCCTCTATAACAGGTCTCTTCTCCTCCGACTTGGAAGAATCAAAAATAGTCTCGCGAGGAGGGCTGCGCGCAGGAGGAGGTGAGGGAGGTCTTGACGCTGTTAGAGCATCGCGAAAAATAGTCTCCTGCTCCTTAGTGATCCCGATGAGGGGAGATTCAGTACTTGTTGGAGCAGGAGCAGAACTAACGGCGCCAGCGCTAGCAGTGCCACCAGCAGCTTGTGTGCTAGCTATAATTCCTATGAAAAAACCAACAAGGAGAAATGATTCATGACTTGAACTAAAGGAAAAAATCAGACAATCAAAGCGCAATAAATACCTTGGCGCACCGCAGTCCGCGAATTAAACATCGCCATGAAGTCCATTTTCCCCCTTTTTGAGGGCAAAACAGAGGACTTCAAAACAACCTTCGGCATAGCCTTGGCACCTTGCTGCGCCTGAGGTTGAGCCACCAACGTTGCCGGCTCTATAAACATTTGAGTGAACAAAGCTTCATTAATAACTCTATCGGAATCACGCTCATAAAACCACAAAATATAAACAAAGTATACCTGTTGGAGAAGACGAAACAGCAGGCGCAGCACCGCTTCCCTTGTCCGCCGCGCGCAGAGATGAGGTGGCAGCACCATACCTCGTGTGGACTGGAGGATTGCCCACACCTTGAGGCAAAGAAGACGAGGAAAACTTGGAAGTAAAACCCTTGGTTTTCTCAAGTCCCTTCACTTGAGTAGGAGGAAGATTCTGGGCAACAGAGGCATCATCTTTTTTCTGTTTTTTACTGGCCCCAGCGCCAGTTTTGCCTTTAGCCTTGCGCTTGAGTTTTTGCGTTTCAGCTTCTGCCTCCTCCCCTTCCTCTTCCACAGGCTCTAACTCATAATTAGCGAGCGCATCCACAATACGCGCAACAGAAATGTTAAAACCAAATTTGGTATTCTAAGGGCCTAAACACAAATACAAGGGCTTACCAGGCGCATCGCTGTCAAAGCAAAATTCTAAGTCGACAGGGATGAACATATCATCGAAGCGATCAGGGAAAGCAACTTCCCCAGCGTTCAGGGCGACAGAGCCACCTTCTGTATGCTCGTCATAGGCGGCGTGGATGTATTCCTTGCTTTCTGCATAAAACAAGACAAGTGATATCAGCAAAACGAATTATACTCGCGCAAAATTAATGCAATGAACAAACAACCCACCTGAGCCATCAACATGGATGACAGGCTTAGTCTCGCTGTCAGTCCACCTCTTGCTCATACCAACCCCCACCAACGCTTCCTCGCAAATATTCTTGGCGGGGGATGGTTCAGCAGTTAATTTTTTAACCCACGCGCCAGATGGATTCTTAAGAACGTCATCATCCGCGGGCGCGGAAGTAATCGCGCGCATGGTCATGCGGATTGGAATCACACCAGCCTTGACGTAGAAAAACTTCTCAGTCCAGTCATGAAGGCTCTTAAAAGTGACGGTACAGCACCTAACCTTCTGACTGCGCGGAAAAAACGAAAACCAAGAATTTTGAACTTTTGGTTTATAGAAATATTGAAAGTGGCAAGGAGCAGGCTCTTCGCGCTAAGCTTTGCACATAAACTCAAAATGAGTCATGCGCGCCAACCCAAAAGGGTGAACTTGGGATATGTGAATCCCATAAAATTGAAGGAGCGCACCTATAAACCTTGTCATCGGAAGACGAAGGTTACAGTGAGTAAAAAAATGAGAATATAGAGAGATACAGCCGGCAGGAGGATCCGCAGCCGTCTGCCCGGCTGCCGGGAGCAGACAACCATACTCTGGGAGAAAACCCTGAGAAGCAATGAGACTATCAAGCTCAGGCTGTTTCAACTTGCAGGGGATCTCGTCCCATTTTTTCGCCGTTTTATTCTTTCCCCCCTCCTCCGACGAAGCCTCAGCAACCCGAATACCCTTGCCGGTCTTCTTCAAGTTAGAGATAACCATCGACTTCACACGGCCTTTACTGGGGGACTCGGTAGTGTCTGGGTTAAGAGACATGCGATTGCAGAATAAGAGCAATCCAATTGTTTAAACACGGAATTCAGGGACAAAGACGAAAGCTCTTAATCGGAAAGTAAATGATAGGCAAAAGCTCTGAAAAATGACAGTGGAGATGAAGAAAAAACCGTTCAAAAGGTTTGGTTTTATAGGCCCAGGAGAGAGAGAGAGAGAGAGAGAGAGAGAGAGAGAGAAACAAGTAATAATCAAATCTACGCTCACGCGCCCCCACTCGCAGGCGTAGGTCAACATAAGCGCGACACGTGTTCCTGACACTGTATGAGGAGACGTGAAAAGCCACTGTAGCACCTCGAGCACACGAAAGGTCTGACACATAACGTCTCCATCTCTGATGCATGTCAACACCAACCAACCACGTGCATTGACGATTCGTTTTAACCAAAGGGATGGAATTTCGCGCAACGCGCGTACAAAAAAAAAAAAAAAAAAAAAAAAAAAAAAGCCCTATTAAAAAAGCAAACTATTAAGTCTGATATCTATCTTACCTCGCTCGCGCGAGACAAGACACACATTAGACTGGGGGGGGCTTGAAGGGGTATGCACCCGCCTTAACAATCGAGCGGGGCGGGTCAACCCACAAGATATAGACAAGAGGCTTGAAATCAGGATGTCATGAAGACATAAAGCCAAAACCTATGCGCAAGCGCATGAAACATCTACGCGTGGCGCATATCACGTATGCGCACAACACACACATTTATTGTGAGAATAAAGAGAATACCTTGTGCATCCCCGAGATAGGCGCATAAAGGCCGCGCGTAAGCGACACACAACAAATGAGACAATAGTCTAATCCAAATCAGGATAAGGACAACCATGATTGTACTCATCAGACAACCTTCCAGAAGGTATCTTTTAAGGAATAAAGAATGTGCTGATGTTGACAGCTGCCAATGAAGGGTGGACAACTCAGCAAAGCCCATGTGCCACCGCGTGATGGCACATGGGTCAGGTGAAATACCTTGGTCAGAGAATAATCAATGAAAAAGCACCAGGTGTCCTAAGTACACGTGGCGCGAAGCAATAGGAGGAGGCCAAAAAGGCCCTAATTGGGTCTGAGCCCAATCGTTGGAAACCCTAATACTATAAATACCACACCACCTCCACAGTTGGAGCCAGGCAAGAAAATATATTCTAAGTCCTTACTCATTTTCACATTCTTATTATCTTCTCCTACAATATCTTATTCTCACACCAGAGGGTTACCCCAAAGAGGACCCCTCTGTCCCTTTCTGAGGGGTAAGCTCACGGTGCTGTTCGTTTTGTAGGTGGAAGAACTCGTATCTCGGAAAGCCATCGGTGATATAGCACACTCGTACCCGATGAAACTTGTGAAATGAGCACATAAGGGTTCTTTACACTCGATGCAATGGACCTGAGTGTAAAGAACATGCGAAAGTCCTTTCCAGTTGGGGCTACCAATGTACTCAGATATGAAGTCCCTTTTCCACTCGATACAAATGGACCTGAGTGCAAAGGGGTGCGTATGATCATACTTATTGAGGCAACCACTTGAATCCACGTATAAAACAAATAAGCAAGTAAGCACACAAGTCCATGATATGAATTGTAGTTTGTAAGCAATATCGTAAATACTTGAAGTTTTGTAGGATACATATGCTACCCCAAAATATGAAAATGTTTAAAAAGGGATTGTGAGAAACTCACCTCGAAATCGATGACAAACTTGTAAAGCCGAAAGCACAATGACGAAACCAAAGCAACCGAATGTGTTAAAGAATCCGAACGAACGATCCACAAGAACTATAAATAAATAAATACGAGACTCAATCGATAATCTACTTGATGGTTTTATTGTATAACAGGTAATGAATATTTTATATTATTTTACATTCTTTGATTATGATATTACTATTTATGTTTTAACAGAAAATCGATTATTAATATGATTTAAGTATTCTAACAGCGGGAATATGAAGTTTACATGTCTGAAATACTTGAACTATTGTTTATAAGTCGTAAATACAATTATTTAACTGACGAAACGATATTTAGAAAAATAAAGTTTACGTTAGATTAGTAAACGATTTTTAATAACGGCTTATGAAAACGGAAAACTTGGTTTTTAAGTTTAAAATTGTGAGATATATTTTATATTTAATTTACATAATTTTTATTTAATTTAAAAAGGTTTTTATATTTTTTTATGATTTTTAATTGATTTAACATGATTAATAATTTATTAATAAACTGTTATAAAAAAAAGTGAAAAGAAAGTGATTGACCCGGGTTTCGAACCCGGGTCTTGATGTTATAAGTTCGTGTGTTAACCAACTGAGCTAAACTTCATATTCATTTATGTCTTGGTTCTTAATATTTAAATATAATAATAGGTTCATTTGGATTTTATTAATAATAGTAATAAACGGTTCATAACAACAAAACGCACATGACCCGGGTTTCGGACCCGGGTCTCATGGTTATGATGTAACAAGCTTAACCTGTTGAACCATGAGAACAATTCAGTTTAGACATAAGAAAAGTTATATATAAAAACTTGTTAACTTCATCTTCTTCATCTCATTCAAGAACCCTAATTTCAATTGAAGATTTTGTTCATTGTTTGATTATTTAGTGTTAGGGGTTTTAATCATTGGTCTTAAACTATTATAAAGTACTAGTATTTGTGCCCGCGCGTTGCGGCGGGGACGCAATGAGGATGCGGTCGATATGAGTTTAGTTTGCGGTGTGGGGGTGATGCAATGACAGTTCAGTCAGTAACTGTCCAGGAGTTGTGGCGGGGGCATACGGGCTTTTGATCGTGGCTAATTAGACTCATGGGCCGTGTAAGTGACCAAATGATTTTATATAGTTGAATAAGAAACGAAACTATTGTGATTAAAATTGAATCTAACAAGTTAACTATAAACAAGTCATAACTCTACAGCGTTATAAAACGTGTGAGTTGGATCAGATGTCGCAACTGATGTTAGATTAAATTTCGTTGTGTACCATCATGCAAGTCGTTGTTGGTTTTTAAACATTTATTCCGTCCATCAAAAAATAGACATAGTAGTTTAAATATTGCGCTGTATAAGTGTGTGTAATATGTTAATTTCATTTATTATTGGCCCCTACGTCGACTATATATGATTTAGTCAGTAGCATAACTGAACAAATAAATGCATATGACAAGTAATAATAACATGTTATCTTAAAGACGTGTTTTTGCGTTTTGAAATTCACCCGAGTGGAGGTGTAATGGTTGGCTCGTACCAACAACATGAAAAGCTAGGAATCTGAACTATATTGACAGCAGAAAGTACCGCACATGCGCATTTTAGTTCTAAAATTCTTCGCTTCAGACATGCTCGGATCAAATGTGACTGTGATAACTTTGTAGACCTCAAAGTGTTCACTACATAATAAGACATTAATGTATAAAATTAAGAATTTTTGTGAGAAATTATTTGCAGTTGAAGTGACATAAAATACGTATGATATATATAAGTATAGGAATGGAGGCTTACTTTGTTTAAGATGAACCGCTGCGTAAATGACTCGTTATTGTAGCATTTGTATTATTTTCGGTTGGTAAAAGGTTGGTTCGTTATGGTACCGAAATTTGGTATAGCCAAATTTGTAGTCGTTGTGATCAACTATGGTACAATAATAACTAAGGTTTGACAATTATAAGTAGTTGAAGTGACATGAAATACATATGATATAGATATGTATAGGAATGGAGGCTTACTTTGTTTAAGATGAACCGCTGCGTAAATGACTCGTTATTGTAGCATTTGTATTATTTTCGGTTGGTAAAAGGTTGGTTCATTATGGTACTGAAATTTGGTATAGCCAAATTTGTAGTCGTTGTGATCTACTACGGTACAATAATAACTAAGGTTTAACAATTATAAATTTTTACTCACTATGTAGCGGCGATATATTTTCTCTATTCATAAGGTTTAGCAAGATCAGAAGGGTTATAATCCAATTAATAAGCATGAAAGTATTAAAACTTGGTATTACAATCACATGAACTCCATTAAGACATAATATTCATCAACATTAAACAAGGGAAAAAACTTATCATTTAAAAACAATGATATATAAATTTCATGTGCAGAGCCTTCAACACCATATGCTACATCAAGAGAATCGGTCTTCATTATCTGGTCGAACAACTCTTAATAGTAAATATATGAATGTGACACCAACAACTCTATTAATAAATATATTAGATTGCTTTGGACCTACCAAACGGGGAGTAACTTATGTACTAAAGGAGGCAGGACTGCTTGCGTTTCCGGTACCAGATACCTCTCCAGCCACCTCCCACTTCCATATTATATCCATTATTTTTAACTTTGTATTAAAGAAATAAATTGAGATCAAATTAAAAAAGAAGTCATTTATAATGGAAAGTGTATTTAACAAATTTACTTGTAAGCTAGACATTGACTCATGAAAACCTATAAGCTAGTTTGTGTTTAGGACTCCTTAAGTATACATAGGAATATTAGAAATGAATGATAGTATTTGCATACACACAAACATACATTACTGTATGATACAACTATTTAGTATTTCAGATAAATATTAAAAACAACTTAGATGTTCATAGAAAAATGTAGCATCTCACTTAGATAACAAAGTAACAAGCACATTAAAGTATTTTTTTAATGGACAAAAATGAATTTACTGCTAATGAAAATCATAAATACAATACAACATACCAGATCTTCAACTTCTGATATCCCTGATGTGTCATGTAAACTGGCTCGATTTTGATTATATTATCAACTTAACTTTTTTCCCCTGGTCCAGTAACTTGACACCTAGATGTTGAGCCTTTTGTTTTTTATTTTCACTATCCAAAACAATACTGTCAACAAGCCTCTCTATTATAAAGACCAGTTCGGCAACCTCAGCAGGTTTCTTCTATTCGTCACCTAAAAAATTTATTATAACTCGTTCAAGCCCAATTAACAACTCAAAACAACTCCTTCACTTTTTCAAACTGTTTATGTTCGTTAATGGTTTCTTCTATTCCCTCTTTAATGTTCACTATCCAAGGATTATTATAAAAGGTTTAAATGCATCTCTTCTTTATATTGGGACAATCTGGTAATTTCTTCCTGCAAACTATTTACACTGTGAACTCAGTTTTTTTAAAGGGTCTGAATCATAAGCCTAATAAGATGTAATGAAAGTTGACAAATTTAATCAAATATGAAAATATTAATTTACCATGATCCTTCTAAAATGCATTGCTTTTCTTTGATGAATTTAAACAGCACCATAATGTAATATGCTTACTAAGAGCTGTGCTTGTTACTTCTATTCGCAATATTTTTAAGCAACTTCCTGTAACATAAACAAACCACGACAAAATGGTAAGAGCGTTATAAAACGGAACCATTTTGGAGGCTATAACAAGTAAAATACATGTTGAGTGACTTTAACTCGCTTGATTTATAGGCAGCTTAAGTTTGATTGAACAAATTAGTTATTGTTTAGTTCATGTTCATCTTTCTATTTAAATAACATCAACTCTAACTATTGCAAATGTGAACACTAAAATGTCACATCAAATTTAACCTAATCAAACTGTAACAATATCATTATTTCAAACGATAAACCCATAAGTGGTAAAAAAGATCTACTGATGAGTTTTGAACCTGGTCAAGTGCAGAAGAAAAAAGGTCCAACACATGACCCTAGTTGACCATTTAATTCGAAAGTTCTTCATAAAACTGAACTACCTTCCTTCATAAGGTGTTGCTTCCTTAACCGAATATTCACGCGAACACACTTATCCCAATAGATGTTTTGATACAACTTGAAAACAACAACCAATGTTTATATCATGATCATAATTATTAGTCATTTAATCACACAAAGTAGAACATGGTTCTCACGAATCTTACCAAACCATGGCCTTAAGTGCAAGGACCACCAACCAATGCCACTATTCTAGCACCAATGCCAGTCATACAAGCCCCTAATAAACCGGCTGCAACACTCAACGTAACCCGTGCCTAATTCCTATAAAAGCTTAATTACAACACTTCAATTAGTAATTCATATCAAACAAACATGTTCACTTTAAGGTGATATTGAATAAATATATTATGTCAGATTTAAGTATGCAATTCAAAGAAAAAAAAGAATATCAAACAACAATCAAGGATTATGGTTCTGAGTTCAAACATAACGCAGAAGCAACAAATTCTAAATTAATAAACGAACGTTAACAACACTTAAACCTAATGCACTAAATGAAAAACACAAAATCGTTATCAACACTTAAATAGGATTTAGTTTTGGTAGCTGCGTCTCAGATTTGGTAGATTGACATAAAACGATTGTGACGTGGTTCAACGCAAGTCATGCAATAATCAAATCAGAGGCAAAGCCGTACAAATCTAGAGCAGTCATAAATGGGTTCACCTTCACTAAACAAAGAAGTGTTCTTGAAAATCTAATCACACTCGCAGGAACATCCTTATTTTTGTGTTTAAGACTGATCACATACTTTGTGGTTTCAAACGCATTCCTTCGAGTAACACCCTTCCGGCACCGTTGTCGTAATTATTCTCACATCCACAAGCACCTCTCTATGACATACAAACCAATATCTTGGTGGCATCGGTAACCTAAAACCAGATTTATAAACAATTTAAGACCAATATCATTCTATTTATAATATATTTTTTTATTAGAAATACTTATCTAAGTAACTGAGAAACATACTAAATGAACTTCTTGGCAACCTTGTTCGATTTAGCCAACCCGCATAAGAGAAAAAACAAAATCCAAACCCTAAATCATGAATCAAAGAGCGTAAAGTAAAAAATATTCAAACCCCTAAATTCAATCCCTTTACCTCAGATTATACTTCCGATTTTTCCTCTTCCGTCCAGTGTGTTGTTGGTGATACATGTACCAGATTCTAGCAAATTCTTCAAATTAGACCAAAAAGAACATTGCAAAATCAATGCTTGTCATCAACTTTTATAAAAACTGCATGTGAAGTGGAGTACTCACATTGTGATATATAAGACAAATGCTTGGAAGAATTAAAATGATTATTAATCCAAACCCAAAACTACAGACAAGGTTTGTAATTGAATCACATGTCCAACCAAATAAAATTATTAAAAATTAGGGCAAGATCAACAATGAACTAATCAAGTAAAGTTAGACAGCAAAACCCTCAAAATTCTTGGATCAATCTTGGAATCCAAATTCTGAGAATTTAAGTTATCCCAAATTCAGAGATAAAAAGCCAATTAGATAATAATACACACTTACCACCATATTAGGAAGTGGTACTTTAAGCATGATTTCCGTGATAGTGGCCCTGCTTAGATCAATTTGGAATCAAGAACACAAACCAGAAAAGATAATTAATTACCAAAATAGGACTGAATACTCATCCATGGACCGATTGGACGTATGGAGTTGAGGATGTTGGCTGGAAAGTAGTTTTGATTATAATCGAACCTGAATCGACTGAAGAATCCAATGGGTGATAGCCAGTGAGAGAGAAAACGGTGTTTGAATTGTGAACAGATGATTGGAACGATGGTTTTTAGAGAGTTAAATTGAAACCGATTAGATCATTGATTGAAAGATAAAGGATGTTAAAGGACAATTGAAGGAGCCATTAACATTGCCTGAAGATAATAGTAACCGAAGGACTGGAGGGATAAGGTCGCCGGCCAATGAAAAGATAATAAATATACAAGCGTCTTACGGAGATGGAGAGAGAAAGGAGGGAATTGAAAGGACGCCTATATGTATTATAATGTAATATAGATATAACAATTACCCGAAATGGTCTTGGTTTGCCGGAGAACAGGGACTCGTCAGAGCCGAAGCCTTGCCGGATTATTACGGCTATAATAGAGAGAATCAGAGCGAAAGAAGGATATGAGCGAGTTTTAATGAGGCTTAGATTCGTATTTATACCAACAATTTGGAGCGTTTACGCGTTAACTTGGTTAATTGATTTCCGAAAATTCCGGCGTCTTACGGGATTGATTAGTGAAGAATCGTGGATCGACTCGCTGGTAGACGATCTACTTTCCTCGGGTATGATTGTGCGATTTCACCGATGGTTCTCCGGAGACTGGATCTTCAACCTACAAAATGAACAACACCGTAAACTTACCCCTCAGAAAGGGACAGAGGGGTCCTCTTTGGGGTAACCCTCCGGTGTGAGAATAAGAGATTGTAAGAGATGATATAAAGTAATCTGAGAGTGAGTAGGGATTTGGAAAGTATTTTCTTGTGTGTGTACTTGCTTACTGTAGCAGTGGTATTGCTCAGTGTAGCTGTGTACTGTATAATAATATGTTGTAATGAATTGTACTGTGTGTTTATGATATATCGTACCTCTCTTGATGGAGGCAGTAGGGTATTTATAGTGCTAGGGTTTCCAAATGATTGGGCTCAGATTCTGTTAGGGCCTTTTTTGGCCTTCTCCTGTTGATTTGCGCCACGTGTCCTTGGGACACCTGGCGCCTTGACATTGATTATTCTCTTTCACCTGACCCATGTGCAATCACGTGGTGGCACATGGGTTATGCTGAGTTGTCCACCTTTCATTGGCAGCTGTCAATATCAGCATATTCTTATTCCTTAAAAGGATACCTTCTGGAAGGTTGTCTGACGTGCACAATCAAGGTTGTCCTTATCCTGATTTGGATAAGGACGAGGTTGATTATGTGCATGTGCGATATGCGCCCATCCTGAGGATGCGCAAGGTCTTCTCTTTATTCCCACGCGCAGATGTTTCATGCGCTGATATGATATGCACGAGCATGTAATATGCGCCACGCGAGTATGCACCACGCGTAGATATGATATGCATGAGCATGTATGGTGCGTGAGCATGTGATACGCGTGAGCATATGTGATGCGTGAGCATCTGTGATGCGTGAGCATATGTGATGCGCGAGCATCTGTGATGCGCGAGCATCTGTGATGCGTGAGCATCTGTGATGCGTGAGCATATGTGATGCGCGAGCATCTGTGATGCGTGAGCATCTGTGATGCGTGAGCACATGTGCTATGCGCCATGCGCATAGGTTTTGGCTTTGTGCCTTCATAATATCTTGATTTCAATCCTCTTGTCTTTATCTTGTGGGTTGACCCGCCCCGCTCGAGGTTGAGGCGGGTACATACCTCTTCAAGCCCCCCAGTCTAATGTGTGTCTTGTCTCGCGCGAGCGAGGTAAGACATATATTAGACTTAATATTTTGCTTTTTCATTAGGGTTTTGTCTTTTCCTTTTGGTTGAAAATGAAACGTCTCTGTACGTGGCTGGTTAGTGCTGTCATGCGTCAGAGACGTGTCAGACTTTTCGTGTGCTCGAGGTGCTACAGTTGCCTTTCACGTCTCTTCACACAGTATCAGGAACACGTGTCGCGCTCGTATTGGCCTGGACCTTCACGTGTTCCCTTTCGTTTCGTGTCCCCTTATACTGTGTCAGGGACACGTGTCGCGCTCGTGTTGGCTTACGCCTGCGAGTGGGGGCGCGTGAATCTTGATTAGTGCCAAATTTTCTCTCTCCTGGGCCTATAAAAGCAGGCCCTTGGAGTTATTTTATCTTCATCCTCCATATTATTCAAAATTTTCTCTCTATCTATTGTCTGTCTTCTCCTTCTTTACCTCCATTGTTTGAAGCAAACTCCGTTCGATTTACAGGTGTATGTCTGATAGTTCAGACTCCATATTTTACCCCAGTGATCGCCGTGTCAAATCCGTAGTGATGTCAACCTTGAAGAAGACCGGCAAGGGGAAACGAACTGCTGAGGTCTCATCGGAGGAGGTGGGAAGGGTGAAGACGGTGAAGAGGTGGAATGAAATCCTCAGCAAACTGAAGCGGGCCGATCTCGACAGTCTTATCGCTTCTCAGGGTTTTCCCACCCTGTTTGGCTGCATGTTGCCAACGGCCGGGCAAACGGCGGCGAACCCGCCTGCCGGCTATATTTCATTATACTCCCATTTTTTCACCCACTGCAACCTTCGTCTTCCGATGACAAGGTTTGTAGGTGCGGTGCTCCGTTTCTATGGGATTCACATATCCCAAGTCCATCCGTTTGGACTCGTGCGCATGACTCACTTCGAGTTTATGTGCAAGGCGCAGCGCGAGGAGCCCACCCCTCGTCGCTTTCAGTATTTTTACAAGCCCAAGGTCCAGGACTCTTGGTTTTCTTTTGTTCCTCGCAGTCAGAAGGTGAAGTGATGTACTGTCTCATTCAAGAGCCTTCATGACTGGTCTGAGAGGTTTTTCTATGTTAGGGCCGGCGTGATTCCCATCCGTATGGCCATGCGCGAGATATCTTCTGCGCCTGCGGATGTGGATGTCCTGAAGAACCCCACTGGCGCCTGGGTTAACAAGCTGACCGCCGAACCATCCCCCGCCAAGAGTATTTGCGAGGAGGCGCTGGTGGGGGTTGGCATGAGCAGGCGGTGGGCCGACAGCGCGCGTGAGCCCGCTATCCAAGTCGACGGCCGATGTAAGTCCACGCGAATTTACTTTTGCGCGAATTTAATTTGTGTTGCTGATATCATTTGCCTTGTTTTGTGCAGTGACGAAGGAGTATATCCACGCCGCCTACGATGATCAGGTGGAGGGTGGCTCCGTCGCGCTGGGCGTTGGGGAGGTGGGCTTCCCAGATCGCATTGATGACATGTTCATCCCTGTTGATCTGGGATTTTGTTTTGAGAGCGATGCGCCTGGTAAGCCTTTGTACTTATACTTACACCTTTTATGATATCAGATTTGGTTAACATTTCTGTTGCACATATTGTAGATGCGCTAGAAAATTATGAGCTGGAGCTCGCGGAGGAGGAAGAGGTGCCCTTACTAAAGCGTAAAGCTAAGAGGAAGACTGGCGCAGGGGCCAGCAAAAAGAAGAAGAAAGATGCCCCTGCTCAGGATCCTCCTACTCAGGCGGAGGAAGCTGAGAAGAGCCGGGAGTTTATCTCCAAGTTTCCCTTCTCTTCCCTGCCTGTAAAAGTGGGCAGGCCTCCTGTTCACACGAGGTACGTCGCCGCCACCTCCTCCCTTCGCGCGGCGGAAGGGAGCAGCTCTGCGCCTGCTGTGTCCTCTGCGACAGGTATACTTGTTTATGCCTTATAGTTGTATGAGCGCGATTATTATAGAATTGTTAATAAGTCTTTTGCTCATTTGAATGTTTGCAGAGCCGGCGACGTTAGCCGATCAGCCTCAGGTGCAGCCAGGCGCCGAGGCTGCGCCGGAGGTTGCCTCAACGTCCCCCGTTCTCCCCTCGAGGAAGGGGAGAATGGACTTTATGGCGATGTTCAATTCGCGAACGGCGGTGCGCCAAGGTATGTATAATGTTTTTGTCTTCTGACTTTTTCTTTTGGATCAAGTCATAAACCATTTTTCCTTGTTGATTTTTTCACAGGAGTTGTAGCTGGTGTGCAAGCTGCTGGTGGCACCGCTGGCGCCGGTGCCAGCGCCGGTGCCAGCGCCGTTGGTTCGGTTCCTGCTCCTGCAAGCGCTGAGTCTCCCCTCATTGGGATCTCAAAGGAGCAGGAAGCCGTTCTGCGCGCCGATCTGGCGGCGTCGCGACCTCCCTCACCTCCTCCTGCGCAAAGCCCTCCTCGCGAGACTGGTTTTGATTCAACCAGGTCGCAGGAGAAGAGGCCTATTTCCGAGGAGGATGAGGGGGTGCCTCATGAAGATTCTGATGGAGGCCGCGCCAGCCCTGTAGCGCCACGAGATTTCGTGGCGCAGTCTTCTCGTGGGGCTGGCGCCGACTTTTCTGCTTGCTCCCCGCAGGTATGAGCTCGTTTTGCTCCGTTGCGCGGACTTCCATATTTTTTGCTTGAATGACTTAGAATATTTCTTTGTGTTTTGCAGGAAGCCGATCACATTTACCGCCCGAGATGGAATATTACAGAAGATAGCTCTTTCCAATCCATGGGTGTGTGTGAGGACTTCTGGGCTCATGCCGTGCCTCCAACTGAAAAGAAGTTTCAGGAGGAACGCGCTCGCGTGGACTTGCTCAACGATCACCTTTTCGCTGGGTCGGCCTTCTTTGCTGCCTCCCAAGAGCTTCATCATGATTATATCAAAGTACGCGATGCTCTTGGGGAAGCCCAGCGAGAGGCTAAGGTGTCCGCTTGGAACCTTTCTGATGCTCGCGAGAGAGCTGAGAAACTCCAAGCGAAGCTCAGCGAAAACAGAGCAAGTGCCAACGCCGCCTTCATAAAGCGCGGGCATGAGCTGCAGGCTGCGCGGGAGAAGCTGCAGGCTGCTGAGGCGGAGGCGGCCAAGTTTGCCCGGCGCGTCCGTGACTTGGAGCTGGACGCCGAGGCGCGTGACCAAGCTCTCGTACAATCTATAACTGATAAATCTTCCTTAGAGAGTGAGGTTGCGCGCCTAAAGCAGGAGCTGGAGGCCGCGCGGGCCGAGAAAGACGAAGCCTTGGCGACGGCAGCGTCTAGCCAGGAAGCACTTGGTTCCGCGCAAGCGGAGAGGGACGAGGCTTTAGCGGCCGCAGCGTCTGACAGGGAAGAGCTAAAACAGACTAAGGAAACTGTTGAGTTATTAAACTCTCAGGTTCCTGCTCTTGAGACGTCTGTTACTTCCCTTGCGCGGGACCGCCAATGGCTAGTGTCACAGGGAATGACTCGTTGTGCTTACGCGATGAAATACTCAGACGAGTTTCAGACCCTGGTGATGGACTGCAACGCTGCCTCGCGCTTGGTGGGTCGAGCTGAGGGGTTTAAGGATGGTTATGAATACAACATGCTGAAGAAGAGCCCATCCGAGTACCCTTATCAGCTCGACGTCGTCTGCGCGGATATGGCCGAGATGGGGGAGAAGTATTTGAATACTCCCATCCCCATCCTTGAGCAGGTATTTTATCCTTAATGAGTTTATCTTGACTTATCTTCTAAGTCTTTTTGTACTCATGTTTTTCTTATGATTTGCAGATAGCCGCGCTCGCTGACCAGCCCGATCTCGGCGTGCTGAAGAAGTTACTTGATGAATGCGAGGGGGCTGGTGGCAGTGATGATGGCGCGGGGAATGCTGCTCCTGCTTGCAGCTCTGGTGCGGCCAAAGGATCCGCTCCTGACACTATTGTCATTGAAGAAGACTCCATTCAAGATGAAGAACTTGACTATGGTCAGTTTGGAGATGAGGAGCGGGCTGCGCCAGATGCTGAGGGCAGCCATGATGAGGGCGATGGAGGGGCTGATATCGACGTGGAGAGTTGAGAAGCCCTTCCTGTTGTTTTTTTTTTTATTTGTAGTTTGTATCTCATCATATTGTAAACTTGTAAATTTCAATACTTTGGAATGAAATTTTGTTTTTCCCTTATTCGCATCTCGCGCATTCCCAATTCATCTCTTTATATTGCATGTTTGCTTGTAGAACATAAGATATGCTTGCACGTTGAAATAAGAACAAGGTTGTAAGGAAATTATTTTACTTAACCCTTGTCATATTGTAAGTGATTTTGCGATATCTTGATTATGTTGACACGTGCTTTGGCATTTCATTATTCCTGTTTTGCGCGACGTTATCGCGCCTTTATTATAGGAATTATGAGTTTTTAGCCTTTACGCGTCAACATGTGTTACTCAGTTATCCATTACAATTCTGTGCGCGACCTCGACCTGAGACCTTAACAGCTGTGTTTTGGCATGTGTTTTGCCTTAGTTGTATTTAGGTGTTTTATGGTCAGGCTGCGCGGCATGTAGGATGGATGTTGTGAGTGATTTGAGCTAAGGCTCACATTGTTGGGCTAAGGCCCTGAGCTAAGGCTCATATTATTGGGCTAAGGCCCTGACGTTTTAGAGTTAAGACTCATTAACGCGTTTGAGCTTGACGCTCGCGCATGTATGTTTTACTTCGTTTTATTTTTGTTTTGATGTCAATATAGTGTTGTCATATTGCTCAAAATTAATAAAGGGAAGTGTGAAACATGTATGCAAAAAGGTAATAGAACACAGATTAAGAGAAGATAGCGCGTATCATTATTCATAATGGCTTAAAGAGCCTTGATTACAAACTTGACAATATTTACATGAAACATTTTCTAAGCTGTGCTGCGTTCCATGCGCGCGGGATCTTCTTTCCATTCAAATCTTTCAAGGCGTATGCGCCTTTCCCCAATTCTTCCGAGACTTGATAAGGTCCCTCCCAATTGGGGGACATCTTTCCCGGGGGTATCGCGCGGCTAGCTTCGTTGTTTCGAAGGACAAAATCATCCTTCTTGAAGCGGCATTCTTTCACGCGCTGGTTGTAATATTTTTCCAACTTTTTCTTGTATTTGGCTTCATTGATGATAGCCGCCTCTCTGCGCCCTTCAAGCAGGTTGAGATCTAACCTCCTTTCGCGCTCGTTGTCAATCTTGCTCATCATGAGCACCCTATGGGATGGGCATCCAATTTCAGCTGGAATCATAGCCTCCGTTCCATAGGTTAGGCTGAAAGGGGATTCGCCATTGCTGGTTTTGCTTAATGTCCTGTGCGCCCACAGGACATTAGGTAGCTCTTCGACCCAAGAATGGGATTCTCCCTCTAACCTTTTCTTCAGCCCATTTAGCAAACTTTGGTTCGCGCGCTCTACTTGGCCATTCCCCTGAGGGTGGTATACTAAAGTGAAGATCTGGTTGATGTGCAATTCCTTGAGCCAGCTGGATATCTTCTTGTCAGTGAATTGTTTGCCATTGTCGCTCACAATTTCCATGGGCAAGCCAAAACGGCATATGATGTGGCTCCAGATAAATTGCTTCATCGCCTCGGCGGTGATTTTTGCTAGTGGCTTTGCTTCGACCCATTTTGTGAAATAGTCTACTGCCACTACCAAAAATTTTACCCGCCCCGGCGCTTGCGGTAGGGGACCCACAATATCGATTGCCCACTTGTGGAAAGGCCATGCAGAGGTTACTGGAATCAAGTTGTTCTTTGGCCGCATGGTGTTTGGCGCGTAGCTCTGACACGCTTTGCATTTTTGGATCTCTTTTAGCGCGTCCAAGTACATGCCTGGCCAATAGTAGCCTGCGCTCATTGCCTTGGCAACCACCATGCGCGGGCCAGCGTGTATTCCACAGATTCCTTCGTGTATCTCTCTGATCACATAGCTTGCTTCTTCAGCATCTAGGCATTTCATGAGTGGCCCCAGATAAGAGCGTCGATATAGGATATCATCAAGCAGTTCATAATTCTGCGACTTGTGTCTTATCTTCCTCGCCTGTGCGCGATCGTCCGGTACCTTTCCCTCCTTCAGGAATTCCAGTATTGGAGTTATCCATGATGAAGGTGTTGTATGAGTTACCAGGACAGACTTCGCTCCCACCGACGGGCTGCTCATTACTTCTACCCTGACATCTTTGCCAAAGTGGTCGAAGCTAGTTGATGCCATTTTGCTCAGCGCGTCAGCAGATTTGTTTTCACTGCGCGGAATATGTATGATTCTGAAGCAGTCAAATTGCTCGATGAGCTTTTTAGCCTGCTCCAGGTATAGAGGCATGGTGTTCTCCTTGGCATCATAAAGGCCATTGACCTGTGCTGCTACCAAGTATGAATCAACATGGGCCTCTAGCTTTTTAACCCCGAATTTGTGCGCGATGCGCAGGCCAGCCAGCAGAGCTTCATACTCAGCCTCATTGTTGGTGCTTTTGAAATCCAACCTGATTGCATAAGTATACTCATGATTTTCTGGATCCACCAGCTTGAGGCCTGCGCCGGATCCTTCGTTGTTTGAAGCTCCGTCAGTGAATAAGCTCCAAACATTTTCTTCATCAGTGGCTCGCGGAGGATCTACCTCGCGCTGAGCCTCTTCAATCTTTCCCTCAGGGATTTCTGCGATGAAGTCAGCTAAGACTTGTCCCTTTATTTCTGGGCGGGGCTTATAGGCGATCGTATGCTCTCCTAATTCCAGCGCCCATTTTGTCAGCCTTCCTAAGAGCGCGGGGCGCCGCAAGACTTGCTGGATGTTGTAACCAGTCAGAACTTCAATAGGGTGACCATTGAAGTATCTATGAAGCTTGCGCGACGCGTGTGTTAGTGACAGAACTAACTTTTCCATGATGGAGTAGCGCGTCTCAGGATCTGTCAGCACCCGACTGACATAGTATATTGGCGTTTGGATGCCCTTGTGATCCACCAATAATACTGCGCCGATGGCGCGCTCTCCTGCTGACAGGTACAGCGTTAGAGTTTCGCCAGGAAGTGGAGCTGTGAGCGCGGGAAGATTTATCAGACATTCTTTTATCTCATTAAAAGCTTGCTCCGCCTCAGGCGTCCACTTGAATTGGCTTTTCTTGAGGCAATTCCTCAATGTGTTCACGAATGGGGTAGATTTGCTCGCATGGTTCGCTAGGAACCTGTTGATTGATACCAATCTCCCATTCAGCTTCTGAACTTCTTTCATGGTGGATGGTGAGGGCATGTCAAGGATGGCCTCCACCTTTTCTGGGTTCACTTTGAAACCATCCTTGGTGACCATTACACCTAGGAATTTCCCCTCTTGTGCGCCGAAAGTGCATTTGCTCGGATTGAGCTTCATGTTCACTTCCTTTAGGCGCTGAAGAGTTTCCTCGATGTCTCTGAGCATTTGTTTCTCCTCCCTGCTTTTTATCACCAAATCATCCACGTAGACTTCTAGATTTCTTCCGATTTGCTCGTTGAAAACTGAATCCATAAGTCTTTGATAGGTGGCTCCCGCATTTTTCAAACCAAAGGGCATTTTTGTGTAACAAAAAACACCCTTGTCGGTTCTGAAGGCGGTCTTGTCCTCGTCTTGTGGCGCCATTTGAATCTGGTGATAGCCCTTGTAGGCATCCAGGAAACATTTGAATTTGAATGGCGCCACGGAGTCCACCTTTGCGTCGATGTTTGGGAGGGGGTAGCAGTCTTTTGGACATGCTTTGTTGAGATCTTTGAAGTCAATGCACATCCTCCAAGACCCGTTACTTTTCTTTACCATCACAGGGTTGGCTACCCATGTCTGGTATCGTATCGGGCGGATGATGTTTGCGCGCAGTAGGTCCTCAACTTGCTCATTCATGGCCCTCGCCTTCTCATCCCCCATGACTCTTTTTTTCTGAGCAATTGGCTCTACAGACTTGAACGTGTTGAGAGAATGTTGCGCCAAGTCTCGCGGGACCCCTGTCATGTCAGAGTGTTGCCACGCGAAGACCGACATGTATGCTTTGAGCAATTTTTTCATTCTCAACCGCGTGTCGTCTGATATCGTAGCGCCAATTGCAATTGTTTGCTCCGGGAATTTTGGGTTGAGAATCCATTCCTCTGGCGCGTTATCTGCCATTGGAAGTTTGATTCTCCCCTCCCGCGGAGTACTTGTCACTGCGCACAAATGATCTCGGTGTACAAATGTTACACCAGTTGGTGTTGGGAACCCCAACGCGCCGTGCGCTGGCGACGGTATGGCGTTGAATTGGGCGATCGTTTCCCTACCCAAGATCATATTGTGGCATGAAGTGGTAGGCAAGACCAAGAAGTTGACAACTTCAGCTCGTTTGTGTTTCTCATCCCCCATGGTTAGTTCAAATTGAATTTGACCTAGGGGATGGATGATTTCATTTGAAACACCAGAGATTGGCGCATTCACAATCTCGAGCCTCGCTTGGTCCGCCGGATCCAATTTCCTGAAACATTGCTCATACATGATGTCTGACTCACTGCCAGTGTCCACCAGGACTTTTGACACCTCATAATGAGCAATGTGTGTAGTGATGACCAGAGGGCTGCTGATGGAAGGGCCTCCCCTGATTCTTGGGAAGATGACTTGTTGCTCGCGCCAATCCCCTTGGATTTGCGCTCTTCGCTTTTTTGATCGTTGCCCTTGCCTTCCTCCCTCGGCTACAAAAATCTTTTAAACTTCTTGCTGGCTGAGGCGCCTTCTAGTTGCTCATTGTCTGGTCTTGAGCTTTTCACCAGATGAGCCAGCTTGCCGGATTTCACATCCTTCTCAATTGCATCCTTCAAGTGGTGGCATGCATCAGTGTTATGCCCTGTGGATTTGTGAAATTCACAGTACTTGCCACTGTTTGAAGGTCCCTTGTAGTGCAGTGGCTTAGGGCTCTTGAATTGGACGTTCTCAGTGCTCAACACTTGTGAGGGCGTTTTAGTGAGGGGAGTCCAAATTCTTGGCAGAGGTCTGCTAGGATCTCTGCCGCCTTCCCTCCTGTCACCCTCTATGCGACTACGAACGTCTTTTTGGGGCTGGGGTGAAGTTGGCTGCGCCTGCTTTTCTGCGGGAGAAAGCTGGTTTGTTGCAACCTAGACCACACAGTGTTTTGTTTGCCCTTTCTTTCGTTGCTGCGCGGCGCCTCAGCTTGATGCCCTCTTTCTCTTGCTCTGTCTTGAGCAATTTGCTTTTCATTGCGCGCGAAAACTCGCGATGCCTCCATTAGCTTGGCCCAAGTAGTAGGCATGCCATCTTTGCTCACGAGAGCTCTACGGAGTTGATCACTGCGCGCGCCTTGTATAAAGGCCACGCGCAAGAGTTGCTCCGTGATACCCCCGATTGCCAGAGACTCCTGATTGAAACGAGTAATGTAATCTTCAATCGTTTCATCATTCCTGCGCACGCAGTGCATGATGTCGTCAGGGTCGCGCGTGTGTCTGCGCTGTTGAACGAAGTGAGCTTGGAATTTTTCCAACAGCTCTTCGAAACCATCGATTTGCCCAGTGGGCAAGCTTTCAAACCAGACACGTGCCGCGCCCGTGAGGCAGCGAGCAAACATGTGACACCAAGTTGGCATCGTCCAGCTTTCTAGGTTTCCAGTGTTATAGAAACCCTGCAAGAAATCGTCTGGATCGGTTGTGCCATCATATTTGCCTAAACCACTTGGCATCTTGGTTTTGTGATGAATAGGAGCCTTCGCGATGCGCTCCGTGAATTTTGAGTGCTTTACCAAGATGGCTGGCCTGTATGGCGTGGTTACGTCCACTTGCCCTCTCACTGGTGGACTGTACGGTGTGTACAGATCCATGTCAGCTCTGGCTCCAGGCGCCACGTTCATGTGCGCGTGGAGCTGTGAGCCTCCTGCATGAGTATCGCGCGTCTTTCTCATGCTATGGACCTCTTCATCACTGAACTCAGCGTGTTCAGTGTGAACAGAGTGACCATCTTCCGGCGCGCGCGCCCTTTTTGTTGTTTGATTGGTTTGCTTGTCAAACGCTAGCCTTTGTGTTAGGTCGGGTAACTTTTTCTGTTTGACCATCTCGTTATACTTATCCATTAGGCGCCGTTGCTCGTTGATGAGCCAATCTTTAGGATCATTGGCCTCATCTTCTGGACCCATTGGTCCCTTTTGTTTCGCGCCGGTGAGATTTTGGAACGTAAGATCGTCTGGAGGAGTTTCAGTCTGGCAATGAGGAGTTGTGATGAAGGGATGGTTACTGGTGGTGCGCGTAGAATCACGCGGCACCCTCAGAAACTGTTGTCCCTCATTAACATCCTCACGCCCAATATCCTCCAGAACTTGATCACTATCACGGACACCAGAAACCATGGTGAAAATTTTTCAGAGAACTGATGAGATTTTGTTGCCGTTTATAACACGTGATGGCGCCAATGAAGACTCGTGGATCGACTCGCTGGTAGACGATCTACTTTCCTCGGGTATGATTGTGCGATTTCACCGATGGTTCTCCGGAGACTGGATCTTCAACCTACAAAATGAACAACACCGTAAACTTACCCCTCAGAAAGGGACAGAGGGGTCCTCTTTGGGGTAACCCTCCGGTGTGAGAATAAGAGATTGTAAGAGATGATATAAAGTAATCTGAGAGTGAGTAGGGATTTGGAAAGTATTTTCTTGTGTGTGTACTTGCTTACTGTAGCAGTGGTATTGCTCAGTGTAGCTGTGTACTGTATAATAATATGTTGTAATGAATTGTACTGTGTGTTTATGATATATCGTACCTCTCTTGATGGAGGCAGTAGGGTATTTATAGTGCTAGGGTTTCCAAATGATTGGGCTCAGATTCTGTTAGGGCCTTTTTTGGCCTTCTCCTGTTGATTTGCGCCACGTGTCCTTGGGACACCTGGCGCCTTGACATTGATTATTCTCTTTCACCTGACCCATGTGCAATCACGTGGTGGCACATGGGTTATGCTGAGTTGTCCACCTTTCATTGGCAGCTGTCAATATCAGCATATTCTTATTCCTTAAAAGGATACCTTCTGGAAGGTTGTCTGACGTGCACAATCAAGGTTGTCCTTATCCTGATTTAGATAAGGACGAGGTTGATTATGTGCATGTGCGATATGCGCCCATCCTGAGGATGCGCAAGGTCTTCTCTTTATTCCCACGCGCAGATGTTTCATGCGCTGATATGATATGCACGAGCATGTAATATGCGCCACGCGCGGATGCGCCACGCGTAGATATGATATGCATGAGCATGTATGGTGCGTGAGCATGTGATACGCGTGAGCATATGTGATGCGTGAGCATATGTGATGCGTGAGCATATGTGATGCGCGAGCATCTGTGATGCGTGAGCATATGTGATGCGTGAGCATCTGTGATGCGCGAGCATATGTGATGCGCGAGCATCTGTGATGCGTGAGCATCTGTGATGCGTGAGCACATGTGCTATGCGCCATGCGCATAGGTTTTGGCTTTGTGCCTTCATAATATCTTGATTTCAATCCTCTTGTCTTTATCTTGTGGGTTGACCCGCCCCGCTCGAGGTTGAGGCGGGTACATACCTCTTCAATTAGGTTGTTATAACGCAATTAAATGTTTTGTTAGGATGTTAAATTGCCGATAATTGGATTTTATATAATTTAAATGATTCAAAAACGCGTTTTAAGGTGGTGGCGGCCATCTCCGGCGCCGGATTCCGGCGGCCGGAGGTCCCGCCGGAAAAACTGGGTAGGGACGGGGGAGGGTTGGGTCTTGCTTTATTATTTTATTGAAATTTGCAGTTTAGTCCCTGGAGTATTTAGTATTCTTAAAAACTGATTTATAAGTTTTAGTTTAGTATGGATTTAATATCTATCAATTTCATTTTTAACCCTAAACTTTGAAAAGTTAAACATTACGTTTTGTACCTAGGATTACGCGTTTGACTCGTACGGCTCGATTAACGTTTAAGGCTCGGGATTTTGTAAACGAATCAATGAAGCAATAATCTAACAGATGTCGAACATCAAATGTTGGGAATACTATATTAATAGTAATCGATGAACAAAAGTACATTGAACGATAAACCGAGTCGGAAACATTGACAAACGTCAAACGAATCATGGGAATTTAATAATACATATTTTTATATATATAAATATAAAAAAAAATCCAAATTCAAGACGGGTCGGGTTTTCGGGTTTGAAAAGTAACGAATGTTACAACTTACGAACAGCAGGGGGCGGCAGAAGCTTAAAAAAGGAACAGAAGGTCACATAGAGGGAGCCGTAGGTTTTGAAAGGCGAGAAGAGCACTTTTGGTCTGAGTAGAGAGCGTTAGGGTTCAACACCTTCTCATCCAAACAATATTATTTTTCGGTTTGAATTTATTGTTTTCGGTATGAATTCATTATTTGAACTTATTTATTTTGGTTTGTTCTTGAGTATGGTTGTTGGCTAAAACCTTAGACCGCCTAGGCTTATGATGAACCTCTGTTAATGTTTGATTTTGACTTGGGTTTTATTTATCGTTATGGTTTTATGAACTAGTATAAGATTTAATTATTGAGTTGATGCGTATGTGTGCTTAAGGTTGTTTAATTAAGTTTTATTATTCCATAGTTGCCTTGATTATTGTTTGTCATTAAGATAGGTTACTATTAGGTCATTTACTTTGTGTTTTGACTATTTTATGATTGATTTCGAATAATATCATAGGAATAATATTATTTAATTAAATAAACCTAAGTGTGCTGCTAACCTAAATAACTGTAAGGTGCTAGGTTATTGATAGGTTTTTGGTGATCAGGATTGCTAGATTTAGTTCTTCGTAAGGAGTCTGTCTAGGTTTGATTGATTAACTTTGTCTATCGAGTCAATTGAATATATTAGACTGCCTTTGATTTTCGCGCTGTAAGGTAGGATTTCGTATAAAGGAACTAGTTTGTAATTAATTAGGTGACCGTAAGGAAACTTGATTTTTAATACTGGAGAGTGTTAAAACTTATTAGAAACCCATAGGTGTAGGGTCAGGGTCCTGTTCGGGTTTTCTCTTAGGTGTTTATTTTACGATCCCAGTCCATAACTAAATATTTTTCCGATTAATTAACAACTGAAATTTAGGGGATTCTAGCCTAGGTAGTTATCTCATCATCATCTGAATTAAGTTCAAGTTCTAAGTTTAGTCGTCTTTAGTTTCCTTAATTAGTTTAAATTTGTTTAAAATTAGTTTATTAGTAAAACCCCCCTTAAACAAATAATAAATAGTCGTGTCTGTAGTTGAGTCTAATTAGCTAGTATACGTAATTAAAAGAGTCTCGTGGGTTCGATATCCGGACTTACTTAGCTGTACTAGAGTCGATCGGTTCACTTCCAGAATTTATTACTTAGTGTCTAGATTAGTGTGTTTTTATATAACTACTTTTAGCACATCATTGGCACAAATTTAGTATGCTTTTTTTCCCGAGGCAACGAGTTCACGAACGAAATGATAGTCGATGACAACATGTTTTGCTCGTTTGTGAGAAACATGATTTTGACTGAGGAAAATGACGCTAGCATTATTACAAGGTAACATAGGACGATCTGGGGGCAAAACATTTAGATCATGATGAAGTTGAGTGATCAAAATGATCTCAGCGACGATATTCGTCATAGTTCGATATTCCGACTCACAACTAGACCGAGTAATAGTTGGCTGCTTTTTAGCACTCCAAGATATCAGATCCCCCCCCCACACACACAAAAACTAAAAAGTAGAGTACCATACGTCGACCGCCTTGTCTCTAGACACCGAACCTAATCCGCGTCCGAATAAACTACCTACGAAAACTTGGTTGAGTGTGTAAATTTCAAGCCAAAGGAAATTGTACCCTTCACATATCGAAGAATCTGTTTAACCAACTGGAAATGATCTGTAGTAGGGGTGTGTAGTGTTGTTGGAATTCAAATCCTTTCCATATATTTTCCCTTAATCACATCCTTTTGACTTGCCTTATAATTAGCTTTGCTTTTAGTATTTTCCATTTTTACACAATCTGTATTTTTATTTAAACATTACTTTTGTTTTATGAAATTATTAAGAAATATTCAATAACAAATACTCCTTGAACTATCGATCTATTGATGGAATCAGAGCAGCCTTAACCCTAAACATCATCCTAATAAACCCTCGTTATTCTTCGTCACGATGTCGACTGAAGCGACTGCCTTCAAAGCCTACATGGCTGGCCAACGAGAAGAAAACAAACCTAAACCAGCCTGCATTGAGAGCATCTCGAGTCTCATTCCAGGATTGAGGAATGAACAATATGATATGATGTTGAAGTATTTTGCAAAAAATGAAAGTGCAAGAAAAGACAGTATGACATCTCTGGCGTGTATGGTAGAAAAAGTTAATAACAATAGTGATGATTGGGTAATTGACTCGGGCTCTACCGAGCATATCACCTTCAATGTTGATATTCTTGAAAACAAAACTAAAAATAGGAATGAGATCTCGGTTATCATTCCAAATGGGAACGCGATACCTGTTGAAGGAATAGGAGAATGTCTCTTACCAGGAGGAACAAAAATAAAAGGGGTCTTACATATTCCCAAATTTACGTGTAACCTTTCGTCGGTTAGTCGGTTGAGTAAAGACCTCCAAACCACCATAATGTTTTCCCCTTATTTTTATGTTATGCATAAACTTCGCACGAAGAGCTTGATTGGTGCGGGTGAGTGTAGGAATGGTTTATACCGAATGAGGATACTTGGAAAAGTAAGAAAAGTCATGATGACGATAGTAGACACATGGCACAAAAGATTGGGTCACACTTCCGGTGAAAAACTCACTCTAATTAATTTTCTTAATAATGTTTCTTTTAATAAAGTGTGCGATTCTTGTTCAAAAGCAAAACATACTAGACGTCTTTATACGACTAGTAGTATTAAAACCGTTGATTGCTTTGAATTATTAAATTGCGATATTTGGGAGAAATATTGCATCCCCTCTCTTTCAGGGACACATTATTTCTTAACAATTGTTGATGATTTTAGTAGAGCCGCTTGGGTTTTCTTACTAAAATTAAAAAATGAAGCTAGTAAACTTCTAATATTTTTTTCACCAAATGATAAAAACCCCAATTTGGGAAAACCATAAAAAGAATTAGATGTGATAATGATGGGGAATTCACATCGAACGACATGTCAAAATTTTATAACGAACAAGGAATTCTCCTTGAAACGACATGTCCTCAGACCCAAAAAAAAAATGGGGTGGTCGAGCGAAAGCATCGACACCTACTTGAAACCGCTCGGGCTCTAAGGTTTGAGGCTAATTTACCTAAGAAGTTTTGGGGTGAATGTGTCTTGACGGCCGCATACGTAATCAATAGATTACCTTCTAAGGTGATAGGAAACAAAACTACATATGAAACTATTTTTAATCAAAAACCGGATTATGACTTCATGAAAACATTCGACTGTCTAGCCTACTATAGAAGCAACAAGACAAAGGGAGATAAGTTTGAACCAACGGGGAGGCCCGAGATTTTTTGTAAGGCCCCCGACCCGGGTACCCTACTTTCTCGCTGGTGATGACCGTGTCGTACCGATCATGCAAAAAACTTAATTTTACCTATAGACAGGTAAGTCAGGTATCGAATCCAGAGGAGCATGTGGTCAATGTCATACGTTTGTTCGTTTATTTAACTATATTTACGAAACAATTATGAAGATTTGTCAAAAGTGCTGATCACACTAGCAATTGGATTGGTTTAATAGTAAATGACTAACTTAAGCAAATATTCAATCAAATAAAACAAATCACACCTGGGAATCCAAGTAAGCAATTAACAGTATTCTCATGCAACCTAACAGATTAATTATCCCAAGTCAACAAAAGATTGTTTAACAAGCTAAACCGTAGGCATCCACAATCGCTAACACACGGCACTTGTTATCAAACGGTCCCTGCCAGTGTGACTCAACTAAGGGCAATTGTATGCTTTCTTGTAATTAACTAGTCAACACAACCCTACGAGCAATTATTATAGCAACCGGCAAACTAATCATTCTGATCGACAAAAACCTAAACCGACTGAATGCACAGCAATACTAAACATCAATACTCATAGATTAACAAAAGACAATTACAATTAGTTGTTCTAATACATGAAGAAAATACTGAAAAATTACAAACTTTACATCCCGGGAATGACTAAAGAGGATTCAGCCGCCCATGATCTTCGATTAGTCTTCGGCTATTGATTCAGGATGATGAACTATGAATCCCGAGGTGATCGGAGGTGATTCGGGGCTCCCGGAATCGCCCCTTGTCATCCCAAAACGGTTGGAAGTCGTTCTCCCTGATTAGGGTTCGTAAAATAGAAGATATAGGCCAAACCTGTTTTTTTCCCGTCTTTTAGGCCCGTCGCATAGCGTGATGGCCATATACCCATACAATCACGCTACGCTATAGAAGCTGATCTCATTTTTGGATTCCTCTGGTTGAGAAACCCAAATTTCATATATTATGGGTTCCGTAACTCATTTTCTAGCCTAGGATATGCTCGTTTTACTTCTTGGTCGGTTTTCGTCAACCCATCTTGTTCAGTTTTAGCATTGGCTTTAGGTTTCTCATCTAAACTCTTCCCGAATCCTTCTAACACTTCCCAAGACTTCAACTTATGCTAAGGTATTCCCGAGATATCATTCCATGCTCGTACAAGTCTCCAATTTAGCATCTTTAACGATCAATGACCTGAAATACAAAAGCACGTATGTAAGACCCCGTTCCCGGTAACCCTACTTTGGTGTTGGATTTACTCATAAACACAATTCTAAAATCAGAGTTAATTAAAAACTTCGCGGAATAATTAAAAACTTCAAACATCACATTACAAAATATTCATTCTTGTCTTAACATACAAATTATCTTTTCATAAATAATTAATTAAAATAGTCATAACACTTCATCATGGATGCCAGTCTCTTCAGTCCATGCCCTGTGTCCCTCCTTAAGCCAGCTGCCTCAACCTATTTGCCTGCGTGCATACTAAAAGTCAGCTATGTTGAGTGAGTTCTAATTAATCAACATACAATACATTCATACCCTTACTCATACGCGTCCGAAGATGCGTATTCATACCTTAGTTTTCTATTACTCCTTTCGTATATACCTTATACACATGCATACGTACTTACATACTTTCTTTCATAAAACCCTATGGTATACCATAAGCTATTCTACATTAAACATCACAGGTATTGTAAGGGTCTGGTCCCTATCATCACAGATATTATAAGGGTCTGGTCCTTAACATCACAGATATTATAAGGGTCTGGTCCCTACTGCCTCGAATAACCATACATTTATCATACGTGCATATTTTACCTGTCTCATGTATATAATAATATATATATATACATGCTCATTCATACTATCATCATATAGTAATAACATCCAATACATAGTCATACACGTATCATACACTCATCAATTAAGTAAATGTGTTAACTATCACATAGGAGTATGCACACAGCCCCGAAAACATTTCAAAGAAAAATGGGGCTAGAACTCACCTGGAGTCGATTTCTCTCGCCGTTAATGGTAATTCCTTCTTTAGTTGTGCACGGCTAACTGTACAAGACATTACGCGTGTCAATTATCTATTACCACTACTTCCTACATCTAAATTTATGAAACCCTCAACAAACGGGGGTCCGGGGGCAGCGCCCCTGGTAGCGGGGTCTAGGAGCCCCTAGCAGGGTCCAGGGGGCAGCGCCCCTGGCTGGGGTTCAGCTCGGAAAAATTTTATTTTCATTAACAAAAGTCCTTTAACAAAAATGCATCAGAAAATGAATTTTATAAAATTTCGCATGGAAGAATTTCGCTTCGCATGCATGGAATTTCGCATCGCATAACTTTTTCGCTTCGCATGAAACTGTTTCGCTTCGCATGACTGTGCGATGCGAAATTACCTTTTTCGCTTCGCATGGTCATGCGATGCGAAATAGCCTTTTTCGCTTCGCATGGCTTATGCGATGCGAAATTCTTCTTTTTCTTCGTTTTTACCATTTAATGGCCATTTTACTTCGTGACTCTTCCTTAGGACCCGGTTTTACCCTTTTTTAAGGGTTTTGGGTTGTACCAACTTTGTATACTTGCGTTTTATAAGGCCCGAACATCACATTTTTACCATATAACATTCTCGTGGGGTTATAACTTATCAAGTTCATGTTTTTCTTCCATCATATACCCCAATCTATCCTTCTATCGGTTTGCATGTCGATTCTAACCATAAAACTTAACCATTTAAACCGAAACCTACCTTTTGCTTCGAGTTCGAGTTCAAATCCGGATAATACGCAGGATCTTCCAAACGTTTCTTGTTGCTCGTTAACGTTGAACACGAGATTCACCTTTCTTTTGCTCGGATTTGGATCCGGGTGTTTGAGAGAATAAGTGTGTGTTTTTCTAGTGTGTGGGGAGGGAGACAAAATGGTGAAATGGTGGGTGGGTTGGGTTTATATAGTGGGTTATGGATCCCACCACCCACTCTCCATTCCCATTTCAAATCCTTATCCAAACATTTAACACACGACTAACTTAACAACACACAATTAATAACAAAACTTTTCCGTCATTTTTTATTTAACAAAAAGTTGGATGTTACAACGTAAGAAGTACCAAAATTCTAACAATATACAAAACAAAACTACATAATTAACACACTAATATATATACAAAATACCCGAACATCAGCTGGTTGGATTTACTCATTCACATAATTCGTAAAATCAGAGTAAATTAAAACATTTCGCAGAATTAAAAGTCATTCATTCATTCATAACATAACCATCTTGTCTTAAGATATCATAACATAAATCCATAAAACATAAAACGACAAGGGTGTCTTCTTTATAGCGATGCCAGTCTTCCTCTTATTGCCACGTGTCCTCGTCATGCAACTTGTCTCATTCTACTTGCATGCATGCATATTAAAAGTCAGCTACGCTGAGTGAGTTCTAGTTAATTAGCATACATTACATTCACTTACTTACCAATACGCTTCCGAAGATACGTATTAATACTTACATGTTCCTTTATTAATCAATCATACATACATACATTCATACATTCATACTTCTTATTAACCATATACCTCGGATACTATAACGATCCGGTCCTCACTTACCTTGGATATTATAAGGGTCCAGACCCTACATACCTCGGAATTATAAGGATCCGGTGTCCTACATACCTTGGATCTCCTCAAAGTCCATCCCTACTTACCTTGGATATTATAAGGGTCCAGTACCCTACATACCTCGGTTATTATTAGGGCCCGGTGCCCTCTAACATACCATACCATTCTAACTTCGTTACATTTCCTTTCTAGTTTTTTCAATCATAACTAATATAACATTACGTGCATACTAGTTAAACAATCTATATCATTCACATTCATACGCAAACATATATCTAATATACACTTACCATTTAAGTTAAGTGTATAAATCTAAACACATCATAGTATGCACACAGCCATAATCTCTTGGTCATTCACTTTTTAAGCTAACGGGGTTAACTTTTATTAAGTTACCAAACCGATATGGAATCTTTCAAGTTGTTCTTGTTAAGTTAATATACTTGGCATTATCTTATTATTGAACCGCCTTTATTAATTTACGTTTTCGACAACATTTATCATTATCATATTTATATTTATTATTATATTGGTTCTTTACTATTTGTTTATATTATTAGTATATAATTATTTATTTATATTTGTAAGTATTCCTTCGGTCGTACACTCCCTTTAATTTTTCCATTTATAACGGACTATTACGTTTAAGTATTTCCAAGCGGGTCCCATAAATTTTCGGTCTAGCATAGGGCGGGTTACGGGTTACAGACGAGTTGGGTTTCAGCTCTTTGATTTAGGCCTCACATTACCATTATTATTAATAACCTATTATAATTATATATATACATATAAAGATTTATTATTATTATTATTATTATTATTAACCCTACCCAACCCCACCCACCCAACTCTTCCTTCCTCATTCATTCCACCAGCCGCCCCCCTTTTTCCTCTCTCTCTCTTAATTCCGGCGAACCGGCCGATGGGAAGAAGAAAGAAGTTGGGTGATGGAAACGTTACTTGAGCTGGGTTAAGCTTATGCTTTTTTTTGGTTTTTCTTGATTCTCAACCGAGCTCAACAACCTCTCTTTCGCATCGGAATCTCGCTTCGCTCGGAATTTGTCTCGTTTTGCCGGAATTTCGCTTTGCTCGGTATGCGAAATTCCTAATTCACACGGGATGCGAAATCCTTCATTCACGCGACCTTTCACCAGATCTGGTTCAAGTTCCAACTGTGGCCGCCGGGGTTCGTTAGTCAAACGGGTTTCATGGAGGTTTGAACACAAGAATCAATATAGCTCATATCTGAACTCGTTCTAGGCTTTGGCCGAACTGATGTAACCCGGGTCTCGTCGAAGACTCATTTTTTTTGTAACAGTTTATGATCTGTAATGTTTATTTTATGTCTCTGGACCAAATCTTATGTTTTAGTGGTTTGTTTGATTCATTTGAGCCCCGTCTAAGACGGGGGAGTTTATGTCAGTTTTGCTTCGGCTCGCGTGTTCCTTCGTTATTAGATTGATGATGGAAAAGATATGAAAATGAGGAAACGAATATTAATTATAAACATACCTTAAGTCTGGATAGCTAGATCTTGGACAATGGAATTGGATTTTGGAATGTTTGTACAGGAGATTTATGTTTTGTGTATGGGTGTGTACAGTGATTGGAATGATGATGATAGAATGATAAGGATGGGAACTCTAGGGTTTAGGGGTTTAAATAGGCAAAGCCCAAAGGCTTTTAGGCCCATAAACATGTTTGAGTCCAATAACCTTCTATTAGTGTTATCCATCCTCTACATAATATTTAATTAATTAAATTAACATTTCTCGACTCTATAAATTAAAATAAACCGACTTATGTTATTTGTCATTTATTTAATGAAACGCGGACGTTACAAGTCTCTCCCCCTTAAAAAGGTTTCATCCCCGAAACCTGCCTATTACATAAACAATTGCGGGTAGAACTTACGCATCTCCTCCTCTGGTTCTCATGTCGCATCGGACCACTTACGATGTTTCCAAATCACCATAACTAATGGAATAACCTTTTGACGAAGTTGCTTATCCTTACGGTCAACGATCTCAACTGGCTGCTCGATATAATTCAATCGCTCATCCACCTCTATGTCCATTAACGGCACGTGAGACATGTTGTCGACGAGACATTTCCTTAAGTGAGAAACGTGAAAGGTAGAGTGAATCCCTTCCAGTTCTACAGGTAGATCGAGCTTATACGCCACTTCTCCTACACGAGCGATAATCTTAAACGGTCCAACGTACCTTGGACTCAACTTTCCTCTCTTTCTGAAACGAATGATACCTTTCCACGGCGAGACCTTAAGCGTCACGTTGTCGCCAACGTTAAACTCGATCGGTTTTCATCGCTTTTCGGCATAAGACTTTTGACGATCTTGAGCAGTTTTCATACTTGCTTTGATTTGATCAAACCTCGAGGAGGTTTCTCGCACGACTTCCAAACTGCCAATCTTTTTCTGACCAATCTCTCCCCAACAGACGGGAGTTCTACAACGTCTACCATACAACATCTCGAATGGAGGCATACCAATGCTCGAATGATAGCTGTTGTTGTAAGAGAATTCTGCTAAATGAAGATGATCATCCCAACTTCCCCCAAAATCTAACACACAAGCACGTAGCCTATCCTCAAGGGTTTGGATAGTCCGCTCAGATTGCCCATCTGTTTGAGGATGATACGCCGTGCTGATGTTCAATCTTGTTCCCATTGCTTCATGAAACCTCTTCCAAAATCGGGAAGTGAAACGGGTATCTCTGTCGGATACGATCGACAACGGCACTCCATGCTTCGTCACTACCTCTTTAATAAACACATTTGCTAACGATTATGACGAGATGGCCTCTCGTATAGGTAGAAAGTGAGCACTCTTAGTCAAATGGTCCACAATCACCCAGATGGTATCATGATTCTGAGCTGTACGCGGTAGCTTTGTTATGAAATCCATAGTGATGTGTTTCCATTTCCACTCAGGTATTTCTAGAGGCTGCAGCTTCCCATACGGTTTCTGGTGTTCGGCTTTAACTTGTAAGCAAGTCAAGCACTTGCTGACATAATCAACTACTTCATTCTTCATACCAGGCCACCAATAGTTCTTCTTCAAGTCTTGATACATCTTGTTAGATCCTAGATTAATCGAATATTGAGATTTATGAGCCTCGTCTAGGATTCGACTTCTGAGATTCCCATGGCGCGGTATCCACATTCGATCAAATCTAATCTTCACACCCTGGGTATTATCAATCAACTCAGTCTGTTGCCCCTAAATCCTTTCTTTCTTCATCAACCCTTCGCCTGCCAGTACTTTTTTCTGAACCCTGCTGATCTCTGTAAAGAGATCTGTGTTGACAATTAGCTTGTAAGACTTCATAGTCGCTAACACTTCCTCATTCTTCTGGCTTAATGCGTCAACAACTACATTAGCCTTTCCCGGGTAATACTTGATTTCACAGTCGTAGTCTTTAATCAAATCTAACCACCTTCTTTGTCTCATATTCAACTCCTTTTGCTCGAAGAAGTATTTCAAACTCTTGTGATCCGTATAGATAGTACACTTGGTACCATACAAGTAATGTCTCCAGATCTTAAGAGCATGCACTACAGCTGCCAACTCTAGATCATGTGTTGGGTACGTATGTTCATGAACCTTCAATTGTCTGGACACATAAGCTATGACCTTCTCTCGTTGTATTAACACACAACCTAACCTTTGATACGATGCGTCAGCACAAATTACCAAATCCTCGTTACCATCGGGTTAAACAAGGACCAGAGCTTGCGTGAGCCTCTTCTTTAACTCTTCAAACGCCTCTTCCTGGAACCTACCCCAATTGAACACCACAGTCTTTCGGGTCATCCCGGTCAACGGTGCGGCTATCTTGGAGAAACCTTGAATGAATCTCCGATAATAGCCGGCCAACCCTAAGAAACTGCATATCTCAGTCGAGTTTTAGCTGGGTCCACAGTAATCTCCTCGAGATTGATTATGTGACCTAGAAACTACACTTCACGCAACCAGAACACACATTTCGAGAACTTGGCATACAGTTTCTCTTCTTTCAAAACTTCCAATACCTCTCTTAGATGCTTAGCATGATCAGACTCCCTTTTCGAATAACTAAGTATATCGTCGATGAAAACGATAACCGACTTGTCTAAAATTGGCCGACATACCCTATTCATCATGTCCATGAATGCCGTGGGAGCATTCGTTAGGCCGAACGACATCACAAGGAACTCATAGTGTCCATACCGCATTCGAAACGCTGTTTTAGGAATGTCAGCATCTTTCACTTTCAACTGATGATAGCCCGATCGAAGGACTATCCGTGAGAACCAGTTAGCACCTTGTAATTGATTGAACAAGTCATCAATCCGTGGCAACGGGTATCTATTCTTCACGATAAGCTTATTCGGCTCACGATAATGGATACACATTCTCATGCTTCCGTCTTTCTTCTTCAAGAACAACACCGGCGCTCCCCACGGGGAAACACTTGATCGTATGAAACCTTTGTCGAGGAGTTCTTGCAGTTGGGACATCAATTCTTTCATCTCGGACGGCGCCAGTCAGTAAGGTGCTTTCGCGATGGGCTGTGCTCCTGGTACTAACTCAATCTGAAATTCTACCTCTCGTTCCGGTGGCAATCCAGAAGGTCCTCAGGGAACACCTCGAGATAGTCGCACACTATAGGAACATCTTTCACTTCCTTTGCCTCCGCCGAAGCGTCGACAACATACGCCAGGTAGGCACCGGACCCTCGCCTTAACATCTTGTCGGCTTTTATCATCGAAATGACGTTAAGCCCTTTACTTTACTTATCACCATAAACCGTCACTGTACCACCATCCAAGGACTTTAACCTTATCAATATACTCTTATACACTATCTAAGCCTCAAACTCAGACAGCCAATCCATCCCCAAAACCACATCGAATCCTCCTAAGGTCATTACATAAGAGTAACAGGGAAATCACGTCCCTCTAACTCTATCTTACCGTCCTTAACCATTCTCATTATCCTAACAGAGGTATCACTACCGTTTCTACCATAAATGTCTTAGGCACACGACTACATGTCATTTCAGCTAACTTACAGAATGTTACAACTACGAAACTTAAAACAGACATTTGACCCAAGTCTGCACTCTCCTCCATGAGGCTTCCCACACTTATGGCAGACATCAGTACCTGCACTCCATTTACATTCACCACCATGAATATTTCCACAAGTCTTGCACTGTTTTCTTTCCCACACTTTTTGTTTCTTGTCTCTCGGGTTCCATAACTGAGTACCGTTTCTCTTTCCATGATTATCCCACTTCTTATCCTTCTTCACTTCCACCACAACGTCGTCCACCACCAAGTCATCATAAACCATTTCAGCCAGTTCGAATGCGGAATCAAAAGTAGCTGGTCTATTTGCCTTGACCAGTGTGCGGACATTCTGTGGACGTCCTCTGATATAACACTTGATTCTTTTGGCCTCAGTATTCACCATCTCAGGCACCAGTCTCGATATACGGTTAAACTCAGTAGTGTACTCACAGTGTGTCATCTTTCCCGCCTTCAAGTTCAGAAACTTCATCTCCGCTTTCTCGACCTCAGTATCGGTACAGAACATCCTCATCACCATCTCTCTCAGATCATCCCACCTCATAGCCTTAATATCAGCAGCAGACTTTCTCTGTTCAACAGTTTCCCACCAAAACATGGCTTCATCAGCAAATGATTAGGTATCGAAGCCCACAGATTGGTTAGGACGGCACTCGCTAATACGGATAACCTTATCCATTGCGGTTATCCAGTGAATAGTAGCGATTGCGTCACTAATACCAGTTAGCCTGGGTGGGTCACAACCCTTGAAGGTTATGTAGTTGCAACCACCTCGGCCTCGCTTACCTCCATTAACTTGCACAGGAGGTGCTTCACTTGATACCTCATCCTCAGTCTCGGTATCCCTCTTACTACTCTCCCCAGTCTTTTCAACAGTCTCCGCACGGCTTCCAGTAGACTTGTTTGGTTGAAGATTCTTCACTGCAGCAGCAACAGCCTGAGTAATCGTATCAAGAATAGCAGGGTCAAGCTGTTGCTCTTCTTCTCTCACAATCATGCTTCATTCTTCACTATGCTCATTAACGGATTCCTCAGGGGGGTACTTGGTTAACACGTGGCCTATCACGGCGTCTCTTGCGTCCCCATTGTCCAGTAGTCTCGGTACCAGCCATTTGAATTCTAAAGGAAAAACACAAACATCGTCACGTGAGGAACTATTTAGTACAAGGATAGTAAGGCTGCAGGTAATAACAGTGGCCAGCTGGGATTAGCTGCTCATGCTACTTTCCGTGTCCTATACACTTCCTTTCGTGAATCTACTTGTGCTTGATTCTACTTAAAGTAATTAAAACATCAAACATTCAAACATAAACAAGCAATTCTATCACTAATAATTCATATAACTTTCCTTACTTATCGCTACGTTACACGTAAGGAAACTCACGTATTATGCTTGCTTGAGTGACACACGGCATTCTCTGACTGGCATCATCTTTCTTTCTTCTTTTCGTCCCATTCTCTGTTCGAGTCTAAGCATGAAGGATGCTTATTCTCTCGAACTTATGCTCTGATACCAACCTGTAAGGCCCCCGACCCGGGTACCCTACTTTCTCGCTGGTTGGATTTACTCATTCACATAATTCGTAAAATCAGAGTAAATTAAAACATTTCACAGAATTGAAAGTCATTCATTCATTCATAACATAACCATCTTGTCTTAAGATATCATAACATAAATCCATAAAATATAAAACATAAAACGACACGGGTGACTTCTTCATAGCGATGTCAATCTTCCTCTTATTGCCACGTGTCCTCATCAAGCAACTTGTCTCATTCTACTTGCCTGTGTGCATACTAAAAGTCAGCTACGCTGAGTGAGTTCTAGTTAATTAGCATACATTACATTCACTTACTTACCAATACGCTTCCGAAGATACGTATTAATACTTACCTGTTCCTTTATTAATCAATCATACATACATACATTCATACTTCTTATTAACCACATACCTCGGATACTATAACGATCCGGTCCTCACTTACCTTGGATATTATAAGGGTCCAGACCCTACATACCTCGGAATTATAAGGATCTGGTGTCCTCAGAGTCCAGTCCCTACTTACCTTGGATATTATAAGGGTCCAGTACCCTACATACCTCGGTTATTATTAGGGCCTGGTGCCCTGTAACATACCATACCATTCTAACTTCGTTACATTTCCTTTCTAGTTCCTTCAATCATAACTAATATAACATTACGTGCATACTATTTAAACAATCCATATCATTAACATTCATACGCAAACATATATATAATATACACTTACCATTTAAGTTAAGTATATAAATCTAAACACATCGTAGTATGCACACAACCCCCAAAACATAACACATAAAAGGTGCTAGAACTCACCTGGATTCTGTTACATTCTCCGTTAATAGTAATTCCTTTCTTCAACTAAGCACGACTAACTGTTAATAACATACACGTATTAATCCTCCATAATCTCTTGGTCATTCACTTTTTTAGCTAAGGGGGTTAACTTTTTTTAAGTTAACCAAACCGATATGGAATCTTTCAAGTTGTTCTTGTTAAATTAATATACTTGGCATTATCTTATTATTGAACCGTCTTTATTAATTTATGTTCTCGACAACATTTATTATTATCGTATTTATATTTATTATTATATTGGTTCTTTACTATTTGTTTTTAATATTAGTATATAATTATTTATTTATATTTGTAAGTATTCCTTCGGTCGTACACTCCCTTTAATTTCTCCATTTATATCGAACTATTACGTTTAAGTATTTCCAAGCGGGTCCCATAAATTTTCGGTCTAGCATAGGGCGGGTTACGGGTACAGACGAGTTGGGTTTCGGCTCTTTGATTTAGGCCTCACATTACCATTATTATTAATAACCTATTATAATTATATATATACATATAAAGATTTATTATTATTATTATTATTATTATTATTATTATTATTATTATTATTATTATTATTATTATTATTAACCCTAACTATAAAAACCCAACCCCACCCACCCAACCCTTCCTTCCTCATTCATTCCACCAGCCGCCTCCCTTTTTTTTCTCTCTCTCTTAATTCCGGCGAACCGGCAACCGGCCGATGGGAAGAAGAAAGAAGTTGGGTGATGGAAACGTTACTTGAGCTGGGTTAACTTATGCTTTTTACTAGTTTTTCTTGATTCCTAATCGAGCTCAACCACCCCTCATAAGGCTCGAGTTGTTTGGCCCTCTAATTCGTGTCGCACGAGGAAGTTCGCACAGGAAATTGCAATATAGGTTTCGCATATCCTCTTTCGCATTGGAATCTCGCTTCGCTCGGGGTTTGTCTCGAATGGCAGGAATTTCGCTTTGCTCGGTATGCGAAATTCCTAATTCGCACGGGATGCAAAAATCGTAATTCGCACGGGATGCGAAATCCTTCATTCGCACGACCTTTCTCCAGATCTGGTTCGAGTTCCAACTGTGGCCGCCGGGGTTCGTTAGTCAAACGGGTTTCATGGAGGTTTGAACACAAGAATCAATATAGCTCAGATTTGAACTCGGATTCTAGGCTTTGGCCGCACTGATGTAACCCAGGTCTCGTCGAAGACCCGTTTTTTTTTTTGTAACAGTTTATGATCTGTAATGTTTATTTTATGTCTCTGGACCAAATCTTATGTTTTAGTGGTTTGTTTGATTCATTTGAGCCCCGTCTAAGACGGGTTAGTTTATGTCGGTTTTGCTTCGGCTCGCGTGTTCATTCGTTATTAGATTGATGATGGAAAAGATATGAAAATGAGGAAACGAATATTAATTATAAACATACCTTAAGTCTAAATAGCTAGATCTTGGACAATGGAATTGGATTTTGGAATGTTTGTACAGGAGATTTATGTTGTGTGTATGGGTGTGTACAATGATTGGAATGATGATGATAGAATGATAAGGATGGGAATTCTAGGGTTTAGGGGTTTAAATAGGCAAAGCCCAAAGGTTTTTAGGCCCATAAACATGCTTGAGTCCAATAACCTTCTATTAGTGTTATCCATCCTCTACATAATATTTAATTAATTTAAATTAACGTTTCTCGACTCTATAAATTAAAATAAACCGACTTATTTTATTTATCATTTATTTAATGAAACGCAGACGTTACATTCTTTTAGGATACCCACAAGGGACCAAGGGGTATAAAGTTTATGATATTGAAGGCAAGAAAATTATGATATCAAGGGACGTCTAGTTAAGAAATTTTTCTGTTTAATAAAATAGATCATCAGAACAAAAAGATGTATTTAATGACTTTGATCCCATTACTAGAGCAACCTACTGGGAAGAAGAAATCCCAACATAAATTAAAATTTAAAGAAATCCCAACAAATGAAAATGTTGAAGAAAGCCCAATTGAAATCCATAACCAAAGTGAAACAAATGTGCTGGGCCAAGACCAAACTGAAAGGCCAACATCATTAAGTGAAACAGAAGCTGAAAATGTTACAGCCCACTAGGTTTTACAAGAAACAATCACCGAGCCCATTCGTGTACAACGAAACAGATCACAACCTAAGCGCTTCGATGATTTCATCGTTCATCTTCCCCCATCAGTAGACCATGCACAAGCCCCGCCAACTCAAGAATCCTCAAAGGTACATCCTCTATCTAATTTCGTTTCATATGCAAATTTTTCTAATTCTCACAAAGCTTTCTTAGCAGCTATCGATTCTAATGATGAGCCAAAATATTTCCATCAGGCCGTAATAGATGAGAGATGGAAAGAAGCCATGAAAAGGGAAATTCAAGCCCTTGAAGAAAATGGTACATGGACCCTCAAAAACTTACCCGAAGGAAAACGTGTCATTGATTCCAAGTGGGTTTACAAAGTGAAGTATAAGCCAAACGGAGACGTTGAAAGGTACAAAGCAAGACTTGTGGCAAAGGGCTTTACATAGTTGGAGGGGGTGGATTATCACGACACATTTTCTCCGGTGGCCAAATTGGTCACTGTTAGAACTCTTTTGGCTATAACAATCAAGAAAAATTGGCTCATTCATCAACTTGATGTGAACAACGCCTTCTTTCACGGAGATTTAATGGAAGAAATATATATGAAGATCCTTCAAGGGTTCGCAAAGGTGGAAGAAACAAGAGTTTGTCGGCTAAGGAAATCACTTTATGGTTTGAAGCAAGCCTCACAAAATTGGTACCATAAGTTCACTAATGCCCTTCTTGAGCTCAAATTTTAAACAATCCAAGGCGGATCACTCTCTTTTCTTCCACCGATATGGCAAGAGTTTTGTGGCAGCTCTCATTTACGTCAATGATGTTGTTATAGTGGGGAATGATGCGAAAGAATACAAGACACAAAAGAGGAACTTGATAAAATATTTAGCATAAAGGATCTTGGCAACCTCAAATACTTCCTTGGTTTAGAAGTTTCTCGCACTTCTGAAGGATTAGTATTGAGTCAAAGAAAATATACCTTAGACATCCTTGAGGATTGTGGCTTACAAGGATGTAGGCCAAGTTCATTTCCTATGGAACAAAACCTCAAGTTGGACAGAAGTGAAGATGAACCAAAGGTTGATGCTAGTCGGTATCGCCGAATCATAGGGAGACTCCTCTACCTTCAAGCCACTCGACCAGACATAGCCTATTCGGTTAACATACTAGGTCAGTTTGTTTCCGACCCGAGACAGAGCCACATGGACGCCGTCCATAGGGTGTGACGATACCTCAAGGCAACACCCGGAAAACTGTAACTTTGGGGGCTAAATTCGAAGATACAAAGAGTATTAGAGTGCAATTAGAAGTGACGAGCGAGTTTAGCTTGAGGTTCTGGTTCTATTTATACTATCAATTGCAACGTATCCGCGTTAATTATCGTTAATTATATTGGCCGAAAATCCGGCGAGTTTAACGGATTTTATAAACGGTTATGGTCGTTTATAACGAAATTAATTAATTATAATATGTTTACTATAAACGCCAAATCACGTTAGGCTGAATTAATGGGTCAAACGAGGTTTAAAAATGGGTTTTATAAGTTTTCGGAGCTGCTCCGGCGGATGAAATTTGAAATGGAAAAGCGGGGTTCTACCGGGAAGGGAGGGGGGTTTGGGTAGATTTTGAAAATTTAATATTATTTTAGGCTATATACACTTTCAGTCCCTCAAGTTTCATGTTCTTTTAAGAACTATATTAAAGTATATATTTACACTTTGAACCTTTAAGCTACAAAATTTGCTAAAAGTATATGAAAGTATATTCGTGTTAATTTTGTATTTAACCTGATAGCTTGATGATCGATCAATTATTAAAAATTGATTGAAAAAAATATATTAAGCGTGTTAACAATGAACTTAGAACATTGGGAATACTTTATTAACGATAAACAAATAAACAATAATACATTGAAACGACCCAACGGGTTGGGTTAACGAATTCAATAAAAATCGACAACTATAAACTACATTAAACGAAACTTGAGACATATATATATATATAGGGATGGGATCCAGTAAAAACTTCTCTTAAAGAGAAAACTTAAAAACTCTTAAAAATACCTAAAAACTATTTTTAACTTTTTTTAAAAATTTTTTCGAAGTTTCTATTTTTTCCATTATTCTTATATTTTGTTATTGGTTTAAAAAAAAAACACAACTTGTCAGTAACCTCGTCGGTGTAGTGCACATGCGTAATGGTGTGCATTGCATGTATGCAAAAGTGTTTGTATTGTATAGTATACAACACTATTGCACATATTTGATACACACTATTGTATATATGCAATATAAGACTAATATGCACATCGATTACACATTAGTACATATGTGTAATACAACATTAACGCATATGTGCACTACATTGACTTTTATTTTATTATTATTATTTTTTCATATAATACAACACTACTACACATATACAATACACAAATATTGAATATATACAACTAAACACTATTGAACTTAAAAATAAATAGTAATACACATATGAAATACAACGTTTTCGCACAGTAATACGTATGTGCATTACAGCGGGTTTTTTTTTATTTTTTTATTTAGTTTTTATTTTTTTCGAGTGAAGGGGACCAAAATATAAGAATAATGGCAAACAGAAATTTGAAAATATTTTTTATTTTTAATTAAAAATAATTCTTTAGGAGTTTTTAAGTTTTCTCTTGATCCTCTCCCTATATATATATATATATATATATATAGAAAATGGTTAAAATAAAAATGTATAGTTTTGTAGGAAGAGTAGGAAGGACATAAAATTTAGAGTTAGGAAACTATTTAAGTCTATTTAGAGAACTATGCAGGCTAAATCCTAAATCCTAGTAAATTATTTGGTATTTTTGAAACTACTAATCTTAACCACTAGATCCTAGATCTAAGAGCCTAGATTTCTTACTATTCCTAGAAAACTATCTCTTTTTACTATAACCCACCCCTATATATATATATATATATATATATATATATATATATATATATATATATAAAACCGAAAATTTAAAATGAGTCAGGTTTTCGGGTTTGAAAAGTAACGAATGTTACAAGAACAATTCTAGAAAACTATAACGGTTATAATGGTGAAAGAGTAATTCTAGGAAACTATGTCGGATTTTGGTAATTTTAAATCTCAACCATTGATTAACATGATCCAATAACTATGATTTATTCTTAGCCTTCCTAGGAAACTATTTATTTTTAGGATAACCCTCCCCCTATATAAGACTGATTTTCTTTTGATAACTTTGAGTTTTAAGAACTCGAAAGAACTATGTAACATTTATTTTTTGAATTTTTTACATATATGTATTATACGTAGACTACATGTACGTAGAAAAATTACAACATTTTTACGTACCGAATCGACTTTTTACATGGGTGTAACGGACGTTTAAATTATTGTGATCACTGTACATCTTTATTATTTCTCCTACTTAATTTTTAATCAGATTTAATCTCAACCACATAATTTAACCTATTTAATTAAATGTGTGGTTAAGAATAAGGTTCTTAAAGTTCTTAAAACTCAACAAGGTTCTTAAATTATTCCTCCCCCCCCCCCACCCACACACATACTAGCTTTTATCCCCGTATTAGGTTGGTTGTTTTACGTTATGCGTTTCACAATATACTTTTGGATTTTATTTAATTTTATTCATATACTTTTTTGGATTTTAATTTTATTTATTGTAAGGTAATTAATAATATACTTAGGGTTTAATAATGAAAGGCTTTCACAAATAAATGAGATGTTATAACCCGGTTTAAAAGCTATCTGGGTTTGGTGAGACCCATGACCTGGTTATTTTTTTACTATAAAATTGTTTCTTAATTATAATAATATTTTTTTAAAAAATCATATATTAATTTTTAGTATATCTCTATTATATAGGATTTTCATATCAAATATTTAGCGTGATTAATTTTTATTTTAGTGAGTTGTTATAACCCGTTTAACGGTTATCTGGGTTTAGTGAGACCCATACCCGTGAATTCAGGTTAAATGCATGAGAAGCCTCCATTTACAAATACAATAATCTGGTGGCTTGAAAGAAATTAGGGAGCAACCAGAGAGCCTTTAACGGTTTCGTTTATATATATACTAGCTTTTAGCCCGCGTGTTATGCGGGTTTATTTAGATTTTTTTTTATATTACTGTGAATATATAATGTGTTTATGTTTCAATTTAAACATAAACTTTGAGTTGTAGATATTTTTATTAAATCAAAGGTTACACGAATGAGTAAATTATATTTTGTTTATAGTTGAAGTTTTAGTTTAGTATATGGATTTATAGTATGTTTGTATCATTGTATGGCTTGTTGTTGTGGGCTTGTTTTGAAGCTTGCATGAGTTTATATTTTGGTACGTTGGACTTATAGTATTGTTGTTATCATCTAAGAATTATGTAATAAGTTATACTTTTAACATGTTTAATGTTTGTTATTATTTTTAGACAATTAATTAAATTTTGTCCAGGATTATAATTTTTTTTTTGTTTTACTGTATTACATGGGTTTTTATGTTATTATTATTATTATTATGTATTTTTTGAATATAATGTAAGACGTGAATAATGTCGACTGGAAGGCCAATGTATTTTATCTGTCAAGTTTTCCAAAATCACCCAAAAGCCCAAACTATAGTTGATGTTCTTTTGCTTTTATTTATGCGTTTTTCATGTTACCTTTAGTCGATGTTCTTCATTTTTGATGACTTTTGATTCATTGATAATTTTTTATTTTCATAGAATTTTATGTGTTTAGATTTGAACTTCAACATAAACTTTAATATATTTAGTACAACTAAATAACGTGTTGTTTGGTTGTATTAAGTTTTTGAATTTTTTAAATGAAAGTTTTGAGATTGTACGTCATAAGATATGAATTTTTTAAATGAAAGTTTTGAGATTTGAGATTATACATCATAAGATATGAATTTTTTAAATGAAAGTTTTGAGATTATACGTCGACATAAAACTTTACTGTTTTAGAGGTAATTTATAAATTTATTATAACTAATGAAAAGCACTATGAATTGATACATCACATGTTCGAGTACTGCTTGAGATAAATCTAAGTGAATTCCCAGCATTGTTAAAGATTTCAAGATCTAAAGCAAAGCAACTTTCCTTCATTTGTAAACCAAACCTAAATGATATAATTATATGATCATTTTTAGTCAACAGTATATCAAACCATAATTTTGGCCAGTAAATAAGAAATCTAAACTTTGAAGTTATACACTTCCACCTTGTATTTTCATAGAAACTATGTCGTTCGAATTTGCAAACCAATTTCACATTGCGAGACCAGGCACTTGGGCCACATGCTTTTGTGGTGCCTAAATACAATCAAATAGTACATCATATTTAATCATTAAATTCAAAAAATGACTCATTTGGTGTTTGGGTGCGCGTTTTAACCTGAGTTGATGAAATCATGTGCACCTCATTACCACCATCCATGGTCCAAACAAAGGTTCTATGTGGCTCCATGTAGTAGTGTTCTTGACCTCCAATATGAACCTCACCCTCAATGATCTTCTGACATTTGTTTGACTGAAAACATGAGTCACATCCCCTTCACTGTAACACCGGTGAGAATTCGGATAATAACTTTTGAGCTTGACAACATCCTTTATGGATAATATTGCAGCAGAGTTTCATACTTAATGACCACTTTTGTTGTGGCAATCTTTGTGTTTTCGTTAGTGTCAGCAACAAGCATTCCTACAACCTGCAATACATAAGGATCATAAGGCATATATGATATATTATCAATGAACCCCGTTTAGACCTGTGAATTCTGAAAATAATTACCTCATCAACACAAATTGATCTCAGAAGCAAAAACTTGCTCATCTAAAACAACAGGGCCGATAAGATTATCACCCAGGATATCTTTGGCAAAAAAGCAGCAAATCTATGTGATGACCTGGCACCCGAGTCGAGCCATCGATAGAAAGTAAGCGTGCTATCCAAGTAGCATGTAAACCACATAGTTCATTGAACCTTCCAACTTGACTCCGTGGCTTGTGCTATCAAATGTTTAAATCACCACCTATGAAGAGTATAAAAATAGAAAGAATGAATGAATTAACAAAACTTAATGAACAAAAATAAAATTCAAGCAGCAAAAACCATTTACCTTTATGTTAAGTTGCAGTTCATCTAAGGCCTCTCAATATCAGCATCATCATAATCCAAGAGGAGCCAATTTTGACCAGGGGTCAAACGTCGCCTAAAGTAGGCTTCTAATGCGTCATAAACCTTCTAAATCATTTTGTTAAAAATAATAATTGGAGTTAATCTCTTTGAAATAATACAACTGACTAACTATTTGATGAAAATAAAAAAAAATTAGAAAAATATAACTTCATGGTTTCGGGTCAATTCGGTCCGTACACCAGCAACTATCGTCCCTCACAAACTTTACCGTCCTTTTAATTTGTGAAACCAACCATAACAAATATGTGCAGCTTTTGAACAAAAAAAAACAGATTATATATTGCTTTAATGTCCATTTCGTACCTCCTCATATGTGTTTTCAACCACAATTCTGTTTGAATCAGCTTTTTAGCCACCTCTTCTGCTACATGTTTAATGGATGAGCGTGTTATTTTAGAAGCAAGATCATTCATGTCCTCAGGGTCAGGGGCTGTAAAAGGGTGATAAATTGCATGAAAATTTTTATAATAATGAAAATTAATATTTAAGATAACACTTGAGTACTTGACCCAAACCCTACCAGAAGCACGGCATTTGTCGGTAGTACCGAATTACTGATTATAACTTACACTTAAAAATAATTGGTATATTGAAATTAAGGGTACACTGAAATGAAAGTTATTTGGGTTCGGTAGCATCATCCCTGTGAGAGTTATAATGAAGTCAAATGGTGAAGATAAACTTAAACATTAGACGTGAGAACTATGAACGTCTTGATTCGGGCCATGTTTAACGGCTCAAACTGGTAAACATGATTTAAAAGGTAGTGTATAACGAAACAGATCAAATGTTTAAAATCACAAAAATCATATTTGTCAAGATAAACCCTGTTAAAAATTACTAAATTTTGGATAAAGCTGTTTTCGGCCAACCCAACTAATCCGTTTTCTATTATGATTTTAAAAATGTTACAACAGAAAAATCTGGAAATGAACGAAGAATTTTTATATAAGGTATGATAAAAAAGAGCATACCCTTTGTGATGCCTGAGTTTAATTGTCTTTGCACTTCAGACTCGACCTAAAATTTTTAAATTGTAACATTATTTAAAAGCATGATACATTATAAAAATCTACAATTTTTGTGGAAATTTCATCCAAGAGGATGATAATATTATCTCTGATGAAGATTTTAAATAACATGTTATTTTTCTTGAATGCCAATTATAAAACTTCTAGAATGACTGGTGTTTTTGAACAGAACTACAACATAAACCCACACACAAAATTAAAGCATATCCGTCGTAACTATATATGAATATAGGAATTGATAGTAATTTCAACTAAACTCGTGCCTAGTTTGTACCCCAAATTTTGAACATCTAGATCTTTTACAGGTTGAAATATGATGCAGGCCCTTAAAATCCACAGCAATAAGGATCTCACTGAGATCTGCATCTATAAATGTAGCTGGAATATGAATAAACATACAAAGCGTATTGCTATAATTTCTATGAGAAATTAAAACCTATAGATCAGAAAAAAGAAAATAAAAAAAAATAAACTTTATGTTGCTTATCAGTACATGAAGCAAATATCTGAAGTATGCCACTCGAGTCCTGTGTGTACACACACACAAATGAAAGAAAAACAAACAAAATGGCAAGTAACCCTCTTTTCTATTCTACGATGAATTCTTAAAACCATATTACAACTTAAAATAGATTTGACTTACCTTTAGTTTTAAAGAATAGCCCCAACTCACAGACTGTATTTGAATGTCTGATGTAATTTCAATATTTTAAATTAAAATAAGGAAACAACTTATTCTATATCTGAAGCGTGACTCCTTTGTACACACACAAATGTTATAGAATTAAAAAGTAAACACTACCGAGATCCAAGTGCAGAATTTACCAAAGAATGTCAATACTCACATATATCTATCTTATAAGCGATATTGTTGCTCAATGCTCAAGAGTATCATAACCGAATGAACTTCACATCAGAATCCAATTTAATTAAATTGATTATTTGAAAAGATTAACAGAGACTTACCAAAATCACCAGAGATCTGAGACGGTTCAATCGAAATTCGCTTCAATTAAATTGAACCAAAAACCAACCGCCGATACCAGATTGCGTCATTGAAGAAACTAAATCACCAACTATGGGAGAGAGAGAAATAGACTGTGATGCGATTGATGAGGTGAATTGATTTAGGGTTCTGTATCCGAACGAGGGTGGTGGTGAAGGAATGAAAGAGTTAGGGTTTGAGTTTGACCCGATCCAAACCCGACCCAGGACCCGTGAATTTTAAAGTTTAAACGGGTCATTTACCAATGTAACAATCTGGTGGCTCCTATAAAAACGAGAACGACTACGTCGCGACACATAGAATTTTAGAGTTTTCTTTTATATATGTTATTATTATAGATATATATCTAGGGGAAGGATCAAGAAAGAAATCTTTGTTAGGAAGAGAACTAGATAACTCCTAAGTAGATGGTTATTTTTGTAAATTGCCCAAATAGATAACACCCTCTGTTGCTTCCCCTGTATGACCTTTTCTCTTTGTGATGGACTTTTCCCAAACACCTACTGACCTACACATCATGAATCAACTCAAGTTGATGATTATGAACCTTAAATCGTTGAATGTATTGTAAATCGATCCTTTGATCGTGCGCTGTTATGCATATACAGTCGCTAATTGTATCTCCGGCCTCGATTTCAACCATTGAACATTGCAATTCAAGGTATCTTTGATTTCAGACGTGTATCTTCCTTAATCGTGTGTTTTTTTTTACTAATTTTCATTGGTTTCCAATTAAATTGATTAGATATTGTTGTCTTTGCAAGTTTTGCAATCATTTATTATACTCTAATTCTATAATTTGGTGATTTTAGGTCAAAAATGGATAGTTATTGCATATTATAGTTCAAAAACGGCTATTACTCAAGGGAAAAAACATAATTTGTTTCTATCATGTATTGATTTGAAGTTTTAATTAATTAATCATGAATTAATAGATTATTAGGAGATACTTGAGTAGTAGAAATGAGTAATTAGGTGTCATACAAAGTATTGCGTATGTGTAATACTGTTAGTATTACATAACAAGTCTGTTTTGTTATGATATAATGCTTGTTTGTCGGTTACTTGGTATTTGTGTGTTTAAGCTTAATATGCTTGAATTATGTTTTAGGCATTTATCAATGGACCATAGGAGCCACACATGGCTGTTGAAACTTTGAAGTAAAGTTTTGGTGCTTCAATTGCATACTTTGTTAGATGGATAAGTTTCTAGGCTTCTTTAGCATTAATATACATATAAAAACTTACATAACTGAAAGAACCTTCATGTGCCAAAGCATTAACTCAATTAGACGATTGAACAAATCTTATATATTACTGTCCATTATACTATAAATGTAATTTTCCTAAATCACTTGCAGGTATAAGGAGCCATGATAGATAACCCCTCCAAGTCTCTATATCATCCAACCACTGTGACAAAAGAACCTGATGTGTCCATAGCTAAAGCAATGGAGCTGCTCAACAACTAGATCACGGTATGCACACAACATTTAATTACATTCACAACAGCCAGTTAATAAAGTGAACTACTTTGGATTCGCGTTAGACAAATAACCGACGTGACCCGTGATGTACCAGACCCGTTTCTAGTTTCCACCCATTGAAAAATGGTTTTTATATAGAGTGTTGATTTGGGTAGTTTGTTTCTTTTTTTTCAAGTTAAGTCAAATATAATCCACTTGTGAGTAATGTTAGAGTAAACTCAACGTTTTAACTAAATCATCAAACGAATTTTTCATTCTTAACTTTTACCTCAAATCACTCTGCATTTTATAGTATTTTGTTAAAATGATAGTAGTCTTTCAAATATTCATAGAATCAAATTTTTCAAGACTACTTGTGCTTTCAAAGAAATATGAAAGACATAATAAGCCAGGTGTATGAAATCGAGAAAACCAAACTAATACAATTAAACAATTCTGTCTAATTACAAGAACCATATCATAACCAACGTCACACACTTTCATTTTTATTTATGGTACAACGTGTCAATTGTTCTTGATTTATGGCTTTGATTCTAATCGTTAATATCATCATTTTGTTATTTGTTGTTTTTAACTATTATTAAGTGATAATGAATTTTAAAGGTGTTACTTTTGGTTCATTGATGCGCTGGAAAGATCTGGGTTTAAGTGTGTGGTTGTATATAATCTTAATAATCTTTTAATAGATTAGTTTAGCTTGTAGTATGTATTAACATATACTTTTGTGCAACTGTCAACTATCTAACCGCTCCTTTTAGCTTCCTTTTCTATTGTACCAATTTACGATAAACCACCAACTAAGTCTAATAATTCGTTGGTATTGAGTAAAATTTGTAGTCGTAAATATTTATATAATTCTTGTTAATCAGAGAGAAGATAAAAACATTTGAATTTTGGGCATTTTAGTAATAGTTAATATATAGTGTAATTTAGTATTGGCATATTCTTAAATTTAGGTTAGTTTTTAGTAAAATCAAAATGTATGCATGTTTTTTTGTTTGTAGATGCTATTTGAGAAAAAAAATAGCACTCATCGTTTAACTGATACAGAGATAACATGCCACCTGCATCGAAATAGAACAGAAGTAAATATGTTTGTATTTCATATATGTATTGTATGTTTGTATTAAGTGTATTGGTTGTTTTACTTGGAGTTTAAATACTATATACGTGCATTCCATAAATATACAACATTTGTTCAACATTATATATTTGTATTACAAATATGTAATGTATGTCTGTATCACATATGTGTTTTGTACGTTTGTATCACATACGTGTATTAGTTGTTTTACTTTCTTTTTAAACATCGTATAAGTGCACTCCATAATATACGAAATTCCTTCAACATTATTGCTTGTAATCCATATATGTAATGTATGGCTATATTGCATATATGCACTCTGTATTTGTATTAAATGCATTTAAAAAAATCTATATTGGCACGCCATAGACCATATTATATATAACATTTGTTTAACATTATATGTTTGTACTGTATGATTGTATTATATGTTTGCTTATATGTGATGTATGAATGCATTGCTTATATGCATCACTTGCATTTATGAAGATGTGATACAAGTTTTAACCATAACAGTCGGCTACAAAATTCATACATCAATTACAACATAAAGTAAGTATACTATAACATTCATATACAAATTCAATCACATGTTCTAACAACCGATTCAAAAATCTATCATACATAACAAAAATATAAACAATAAAAAGTACACCCTATTAACTAGTCCCACTGTTGGATTTTCAACTACAGTGTTTCTTGCATATCTATCACTCGTTGCTTGCATACGGTGACATCTGAAAGCAAAATACTCGCAACATACAATATTCTAAGAAGATTTAATTGTTCAGTCTTTCTAATATCTTATCAATGAAACAACACTCGTAAAATTCATTCTTACACTCGAAACATTCCATGAGCCTCATATCATACACACCTCATTATGTGAAAACGCCATTTACCTATAAAAATAAAGGTAATGCATATGTAATACATCGGACAATAGCATTGCATATATGTAATACAACAGTCTATATGTATTTAGTAGTTGATAACTGCATATATGCAATACAACTAGTTTTTTTACCCGGCGCAAAGTGCCGGGGCTGTTCAGTATTTGGTAAAACACAGGCGTTATTGCCACAAGTCGACGCGAATTCGATCGGCAACATACATGGAATCTTTTCCTTGATTCCACGTGCTAAGTGTTTACTAGCCTGCTATAACGTGTGAATATTTCTAATTAATAAACATATTATCAATGTAGCATTACCTAATTCATGATCCAAATAGGGGAAAACGTTTCATCTTTATCATAATCACAGTATTCACATCCATAAATTCAAGATTAATTTTTGAAGTGTAATTTCATATCTACCCAATGGAATAAAAACAAAATGCAAACATATAGAAGAATGCATGCAGCATGCAGGCTTGGCCAGAGAAACAACAGCAAATTATTTATTGAAAATAATCTCTCAACAAAAATGTTAACTAAAAACCAGCAGATTCCAGAATATTCAGTAACTACGTATCTTAAAGGGTAGGTCAGGATAACTAATAATGCAATACCTCACAATAATAGCTTATAGAAACACCAAAGATGAATTCCTGAATCTAATCCTTCGATAGTTCATCGACTGATTAACGATCAAATTAGCAATGCGAAGTTATTAATCAATCGATGCTCAACATTCATAAGCAATAACATCCTAACAAACCGTAGCCACAGTTTGTAAAAAAAGAAAAGAGTGATGGAAACGGCGTTGTGGTGGATGGTGGTGATTAAGAGTAAAAAATAATAAGGGCTCAAGTAAATATATTAGAAATACATCGGAACATTCCATATACCTCGTAGCAATCACACAACATTATGTGAAGGTATCATTTGCCTATTAAACAAAAGTAATGCATATATGTAATACATTAGACAATAGTGTTGCATTTATGTAATAGAACATAATTTATATGTATTTAATAGCTGATAAGTGCATATACGTAATATACTACCTTGAAACATTCCATATGCCTCTTAGCAAACACATCGCAATTTGTGAAGTTGTCAATTGCCTATTCAAATAAAAGTATAGATAGCTATTGCATGTATGTAATATAATAGACTACATATGCACGTAACAGAGAAGTGATGCATATATGTAATACAACATACCACATATAAATTTAATAGACACATACTATATACATGCATTACAATCGACTACATATGCATATAATATATAAGTGTTGCATATGTGTAATATAACCGACTATATATGTACTTGATAGATAAGTGACGAATCAATTATGCAATGTATATATGTAATACTTGAAAAATCATTTAAATATGATTAATCAATATTGATAATGCGTAAAATTTGATACGATCGGGTTCGTGTATATTGTCCAACGATGCACATTGAGGCCATGCATCAGTTCCAGAATCCGTTTCCGCTTTCTCACGAGAAATTCATCGAACACTTGGTGTGCAAACTTAAAAACATGAAAAACTTACTTAAACCAGGTTGTCCATAACCAGCCAACCCATTGTGTTTTGACAACATGTTAATAGTCATATTACTCAATAAATAGTTTTCATTTATAATCAGTGTACAAATTAATGTTCAACAATGCTATATTATTTTTTGATTAGAGAAAAGAAAACAGTAACAGAGCCTATCAAAGGTGATAGTCTCTATTGTGCTTTGATTGGTGTATAATACGACTAATCGACACTGTTAATATGCGAAATCAACAATTTTAATCACTTACCTTTTAGTGTTCTTCAGATTCGCGCATGATTTTGACTTGATTTGGATGAACTAGACGATCGATTGACGAAAAGTGAAACCCTAGATGAGTGATGAAAGACTGAGTGAACAAGGAGATGAAAGAATGAACGAATGTATTTCTTTTTCAATTCCAATATTACCCTTTCACATTAAAAAAACCCAGCATTTTTATTTTTTTATTGCTTTTTTTTTTAGCCTTTGATCTAATAGAGTATACTGTGTTAAAAGGAGTTTTCTAGTTCCCTATTAATCCCACCCCTATGTATCTATATATATATATATATATAAATAAGCGACCTTTCCCCTTCCACAACCTCTCTCCTTCCTTTAGCGCCTGAATATTCAATGCCCTCATTAATTCTCCGGCAAGTATCCAGCGTAATGTTGATCTCCATCGCATTCAAGACATTGTCGGTTACCAACAGGCGCATTCAAGCAAATTGGATTGCAATTGAAGATGGAAATTGAAGGGTTTTCAATTGCACGTAAGTGATAGGTTTTTGAATCACCCCTTATTCATTGCTAATCAATTATTGGAAACCCATCAATTAAATGTTGCAATAATTGGAAACTGATCAATTGAATTGTGGATCAATTACCCTTCAATGTTTGCAGTCATGGGTTTCAGCCTCCATCATCTCATCACGAACCAGGTACGCATGCATTCATCTTCTCTGGTTTTCTTTATGTATTCGGTGCTATTGGTTCTAGGGTTCAATTGATTCGGTACAAATGATTAGTATTTTCAATTAGACTGATAGAGATGTGATGTTCTTGAAATAAAAATTTCTTCCAGGTTTTGGTTATTGTTTTCAGAAACCCCGTTTAATTGATTTTCATTGTTCTATACTAAAAATATTGTTGAGTTACATTACCCCTCCTGATACTTGAGCTGCTTTGATTAGAAGAATCAGAGACATTATTCACATTCTATTGTTTATTAGTTAAATAGAGGTATTAGTGATCTAGGATTTTGGATTTTTTTTTTGCTATTTGGAGCTAAGCATCTGTGTTTTCTTTGATTTGCAAGTAAGTGTTAGTTTATAATGCACTCTTTTAAGTTTTTGTGAAAATGCCAAAATACATTAATCACGCAGTTGAAGATTTTTGAAGGCTAGAAAATTTGATATCAATAAGCCTGCCCAAATGTGGTAGATATGCTTAACTGGAGGAAAGAATATGGTGTGGATTCTATTTTAAAGGTATGACTATTTGGCTTTTATGTTAATAAGCAAATCTATCTGTGTTGTTAAGGTCTAATTCAAATGTTTCTAGAACATTAAATTTGCCATTGGAAAGATGTGAACATTATGTCTTTTGTAAAAAATATTACTTTTTCAAAGCCAACCTTGTTTCTTTAAATTTTTCACGGATTCCATTTCGGAACCTAGGAGGCGAGGGGTTGACATGTGGTGGTTTATTACTCTGGTGGCAGGAAAAATAAACGATGGCATGTGTCACTTCTTTCAACCTACTATTTGTCGCTTTGTTAACCGCGGTGTTACTTGATTACTGAAAGAATACGCTTTCTTTAATTTAGACCATATGCCCATTTTAAAAGTGGCTAATGTCTTGATGATTCATGCTTCGATGTAAAAATGCTTATCTAAAACATACATAAATTGCAACTTTGAAGATTGGTATCATTTTAAGATGGAATTAAAGTACTGAACCAATACAGTCACACTTTTTGATGTCATACGTTTAGTTTTAGTTTCATATTATTTGCTTTCTAATTGGTTATTTTTCAGTTGATGTGGCATTGTAGAATTTGCTGAGGTGGCGCCTGCCTATTGTCATCTGTGAATGTGTTCTATTGTTGGCCGGACGGTAATTGTTAATCGGTGTTTTGTCAGCGGCTCTACAGCCTCCTTTGAGTCGGTTTGGTTGATAAAGGTTATATGACCGTGTATCTGAGCTTATGATGATGATCGTTTATCATTCGGGTTCCGATTCGTGACCCTTGGTGGTGACTGAGTCGTATTGGCGTTTACCGAGTCTGATTCGGTGTTTTACCACCAACGAACAGGTCTACTTGGTTGATAACGGCTATGATGATCATGTACGTATATGAGTCGATGATTTGATACTAAAGGTACAGATGAAGAGTTCATAATTAGTGTAATGATGCAGATTTTTTTTTTGGTCCTTTTAATGGATTATGTTTGGTCAGTTAAATTGGCAGTTTACATGTTATCTTGTTTTTCTGCATGTTCATTCTTACAACAGGGTTGTCTTTTGTTCATGAATGTATGGAATTCAGAAATTATAAAATAAAACTGGCTGAATTACAAAAATAAATTAATTACTTACCTTAAATATTTATCTTATTTTAAAGACATTTGACCCACCTTAAATTATTATTTTAATAATACTATTAGAGAAGAAAAACGATTGTTAGTATCAAATACGAATGTTCTGTTATATAAGTAATGTTTAATGTCAACCCATTCCTATTTCTTAAGTAAACGGGCTGGAATTTTAACCTCGAGTTAAAACCTTTAAAAGTTTAAAATTTCCGTAGATTTTGGATTTTTTACTATTTGGAGCTAAACATCTGTGTTTTCTTTGATTTGCAACTAAGTGTAGTTTATAATGCACTCTTTTAAATGTTTGTGAGCATGGCAAAATTGATTATCTAGGCCAGTTGATGACTTTTCTTGCTTTTGTTCAGATGGAAAGATCAAGCAAAACTTCTGCACTGCCATCTACATTAATCACACGGTTGCAGATTTTTGAAGGCTAGAAAATTTGATATCGATAAGGCGGCCCAAATGTGGGTAGATATGCTTAACTGGAGGAAAGAATATGGTGTGGATTCTATTTTAAAGGTATTTGACTTTATTATGTTAACATGCAAATCTTTGTGTGTTGTTAAGGTCTAATTCAAATGTTTTTATAGCATTAAATTGACCATTGGAAAGATTTGAGCATTATGTCTTTTGTTAAAAAGATTACCTTTTCAAAGCCTACTTTGTTTCTTTAATTTTTTCATAAAAATTTGAAACCAAAGGTACAGATGAAGAATTCATAATTAGTGTAATGGTGCAGATTTTTTATTTTTTATTTTTTGGATCCATTTAATGGATTTATGTTTGGTCAGTTAAATTGGCAGTTTACATGTTATTTTATTTTTCTGCATGTTCATTCTTACAATAGGGTTGTCTTTTGTTCATGAATGTATGGAATTCAGAAATCATAAAATAAAACTGGCTGCATTAGAAAAATAAATTAATTATTTACCTTAAATATTTATCTTATTTTAAAGATATTTGACCCACCTTAAATTATTGTTTTAATAATACTATTAGGGAAGAAAAACAATTGTTAGTATCAAATGCTAATGTTCTATTATATCAGTAATGTTTAATGTCAACCCATTTCAATTTCTTAAGTAAACGGGCTGAAATTTTAACTCCGTGTTAAAACCTTTAAAAGTTTAAAATTTCCGTTGGTTCTTTTTTATGATTCAGCAGCGTATAACCTCAGTACATATATTTAGTTATAAAGGAAGCCTAATTAACATTTTCTTTAGAAGGTTTACAGCTTCATAATGCAACCATAGCCCTCAAGTAACCTTTTTAGTTATCTTTATTAATTATTAATATTTAATAAACACTTATTTTGTTTGTTATTTTGTGACTTAGGCATTGCAATTGGTAGACAAAAAACTTAATTCTAACTTCAGGGAATGCACATGATCTGATAGTTTATATTGGGTCTTCTCTCTTTTTTTTATGTGGGTATTAATATCATTGGTGTGTGGCCCGTATTCATACATGGTTCTGACCCGTATTTGCTCTAAATGTTGTGTTATTGTGACAGAGTTGCGATATGTAGTGATAATGTGTCACACCCCGACCAATGAAGGCGGAAACGTCGAGGCGCGACATGATTGCTCATTGCACAACGACACTATAAAGTTACAATATTTAAACAACTCATTTAAATCCATATCATCATAAATAACACAACAATTGTTCATACAAAATGCCAAATAGATAGATAAACAAATAACTTGTTCTTTCATTTTCTAATATCCTAAAGCCAAGATGATAAGTTTCTTCAAGTAATCCAATCAAGCTATCATCAAACCTGTAACATTGCATAAAATAGAGTTTGTCAACACAAAGGTTGGTGAGCAATTTTCATAGTTTTGGACAACAAGTATATAGTATGAAATCCACAACTAGTATATGAAAACAATAAATAATAGCAACAATTTAGATAATAAAACCGTCAATAAGAACACATTGACGAACCGTCAATAAGAATACATTGACGACAATAATGAAATCGTCAATAAGAATACATTGAAGACACCTTTCTATATGGGGATACCATATATACTCGGAATTAACGTATGATCATACTTTGATGAGGCTACCCGCCTTAGCATTCAAGAATTTGCACATAATCATGTAAAGCATTTAACACCAAATCGAGCATTTATTTAAGTAAATATATACAATAAGTGTTGTGGTTTAAGACTCAAGTATAAATCATTTGAATTTGAATAAGTATGCAATGCCACCCCTAAAACTAAAGATGGAAAACGGGGTATGAAAAAGTACTCACATTAACAAATAACTTGAAAGATAGTGTCGTGAATAATTGGAGAGATCGGTTTAACGAGCAAGACCTATGTTAAACGGGTCTTGTGTTAGTAGGTTATCACACCCCGACTAGCACAATGCGGAAGCGTAAAACAGGAATGTAACAGACACCTCTGGTATCAACACATTGTTTATAAAGAAACATTACAAACTAATTTACATTATATTACATTTCTTCGTTCTATCATTGTTTTACAGTCTAGGTGGTACAAACAAAACCAGTTCGTTAACTAAATGTTCTTACTACTAACGCCTTTGCTTCTATTCACATAGCATCAACCACACACTTCAGGCAAGTGACAGATCACCCAATCATTTCGATTTAGGTACACCTGAAAAGCAGTTTAAAACGGGTCAACTACTAGAGTTTGTGAGTTTCACGAGTTTCAAGAAAACAGTAATGAGTATTCACAAGTCAGCACTTGTAATCATGAGATAAGTATGTATGTATGTAAATGATGTATGTGATGTAATTATGCTAAGCTACAGTGAAGCCTGGACTGTTCGTGCTGCGTGCCTCCATTTCCCACACTCAATCAACCACTGTGGCCCCTTTCCGCCCACAACATGCCCCGGTAGCTATGCCTAACACTACATAGTTGGTTCGTAAAAAAAATTATGGACATGTGCAAACGGGATAATGTCTCAGCAACCGTGCTGGCCCCGCCTGGGTTTTTCAAACCAATAGTACTATTCACAAGCCACCGGCTCGAAGTTAATCACTGTGATCGTGGGGACTTTCGTGTGTTAGCACTTAGATAATTCACATCATCACATGTTTCAGATAAGTATATAGATATAATCAAACATGCTTTTCACCCCAAAAGTTCGTAAAACAGTTTAGAAGTGGGGTCATGAAACTCACGGTTTAGTAGATATTCAGTACTGTATCAGCTCGTGGTTTGATCGGTCTGCTATCAATAGTTTCTATAATCAATATTATAATAATATTAATATTTTAATATTATTATAATCTCAATACTAAACTGGGCTATATAACTAATCTGGGTGTAGCTGGAACGCCCAGAAAGTGGCAATAGGCTTAGGTTGTGATGTTGTTCAATGTCTAATACTCAAAACCGAACTTGGCTCAGATTCCCGTTTTCCCAGCTGGGCCAAGTTGCTCGTTTACGCGTTCAGAAAACAGTTATGGGAAAATAAGCTTGGGTAAATGTATCGGTTAACAAAATGATTAAGTTATAAAGAAGGATCACATACTGGGGTCCCGGATTAGCCACGAGGCCCGTTTCCGTTTATTCAGTTTGATTTAAGAAGAAACGGGCACAATCCATCCGGATTGTCCAGGTTTTTCATAGAAAAGTTTGTTTTTACTTAATTAGTTCAAAAATATGATTTTTGATCACTCTTGGTGTTTTGATATTCTCGTAGATTCGCTAGTCGCAAACTTGCCGGTTTTATAAAAACTGAATTTGTTTAATCTTCAATTTAGCATAATTAATTAACCGTTAATCATTAATTTATGAAAATTTAGCCACTTATAGTGCCTCCAGATCTTGAGTGCAAAAATAACCGCGCCTAGTTCCAAATCATGGGTGGTATAATTCTTCTAGTGCACCTTTAATCGTCGAGAAGCGTATGCTCTGACTTTGTTTCTTTGCATAAGTACGCACCCTAAACCTTTCCGGGACGCATCACAATAAACAACCAGATCATCAGTTCCCTCTGGAAGACTCAGTATCGGGGCTTGGCACAGTTTCTGTTTCAGCAATTGAAAAGCCGCTTCTTGTTCTTCTCCCCAAACGTAAGCACGATCTTTTTGAGTCGAAAGAGTTAAAGGTTGGGCTATGTTGGAAAAATTAGCAATAAAACGCCGATAATACCCAGCTAAACCCAAAAATTGACGAATTTCTTTTGGTGACTTTGGGGCTTGCCAATTTTTGATGTCTTCAATCTTACTCGGGTCTACATGGATACCGTGTCGGTTAACAACGTGTCCTAGAAATTGTACTTCTTGTAGCCAAAATTCACACTTTGACAGCTTGGCATACAACTTTTCCTGCCTCAATAGCTCCAAAATAGTTCGTAAATGCTGCTCGTGTTCCTCCTTGGTTTTCGAATATATCAGAATATCATCAATAAACACGATAACGAATCTGTCAAGGTACGGTTTACAAACTCGATTCATAAGATCCATGAAAACTGCGGGAGCATTAGTCAGTCCGAACGGCATAACTAGGAATTCGTAGTGGCCATAACGAGTTCGGAACGCCGTTTTAGACATATCTTCCTCTTGGATTTTAACTTAATGGTAACCTGATCGAAGGTCAATTTTCGAGAAATAATTTGCCCCTTGGAGTTGGTCAAACAAGTCATCTATTTGTGGAAGAGGGTATCGGTTCTTGATGGTAACTTTGTTTAATTCCCGGTAATCGATGCACATTCTAAAACTTCCATCTTTCTTCTTCACAAACAATACCGGTGCTCCACAAGGAGAATAACTGGGATGTATAAAACCCTTATCTAACAACTCCTGTAACTGGTTGGATAGTTCTTGCATTTCAGAGGGTGCCAGTCGATAAGGTGCCTTAGCAATAGGGGCTGATCCTGGGATTAAGTCAATACGGAATTCAACCTGTCGGCTCGGTGGTAATCCGGGTAAATCGTCAGGAAAGACATCAGGGTATTCACGTACAACGGGAATTTCTTCTATGCGTTTCTCATCAGGGTTCTTTATAGTTACGTTTGCCAATAATGCCATACAACCTTGGCGTAAACATTTCAACACTTTTAGATGAGACACGAGAGGTAACATCGAACCAGACTTCTCTCCTTGTACTACAATCAGTTCACCATTCGAAAAGGGAATTTTAACTGTCTTGTCGTTACACACAATCTCTGCCTTATATTTGGTTAGCCAGTCCATGCCGACAATAACATCAAAACTTCCTAACTTTTCGGGGAGTAGGTCAATAAGGAATGGATGGTCATTAAGAATAATGGAACAGTTTTAGATTATTTGGTTGACAGTTGTAGAGTTACCGTTAACGAGCTCTATAGTATAGGGATTTGTTAGTTCACTAACTGGCATATTACCCAGAGACATAAAACTAGTGGAAACAAAGCTTCTATCGGCACCAGTATCAAATAATACAGAAGCATATTGATCAGAAACAGCAAATGTACCTATTACTACATTCGGGTCTTGTCGTGCTTCTCCAGACCCGATAACATACGCGCGTCCCCGAGACGCACTTGAAGTCGATGCTTGGTTTCGACCGTTGACTGCTCCTCGATTCAGCTTGGGGCAGTCCCTTCTAAAGTGCTCCGTGCTTCCACATTCAAAACAAGCACGGCGATTCACTACAGTTGAGTTTTGCTGAGCTGGATGCTGACGAATTGGTTGTGGTCTTGGTAGTTGGGGATGACGGGGTTGGGTTGTCTGGGCTGGTCGGTTAACAATCTCCATACCGATTCGGCAATTAGGACCACCATTGTGTCCAGTCCTTCCACACCTTTGACATATTATCGGTCTACACTCGCCCACATGATGAAAACTACATTTATCACATTTTGGCCACGGTCCCTTGTACCTGTCTAGTTTCACCTCAGAACTACTCATGACATAATTTTGTATTGTTGGACGTGCACGTTTATTTGCTGGCCTTCCTTGTGATCCTGATCCATAATTGGTTCGCTTTATACCTGATGATTCCCCGGCCATTCTCAACACTCCGCTTCTTACCAAGTCGAAAGTTACGATGCCGGCCTGAGTCACGGCATTCTCGAACGAAGTGTGACCCACAGAGTTCACCAAACTCCTCACTTCCGGGGCTAAACCCCATATATAACATTCAACTCGTTTATTTTCAGGAGTTACTAACCATGGTACTATGCGTGATCAGTAAATGTAGAGGCAACATACTTCACAATGTTTTCGGGTGGACAATTGCTGATATTGAGGACAGATTCAGTCTTTTCGATCCATTTGATTAACCCGCTTGGCCCTTCAGTGCCCTTGAAATCAATCGGTTTACAGGCCATAAAGTTTTTGATCGAATATTCCCTTCGAGGGGGATTAGGGTTGTTATTGTTATTGTTTGGGTTCGGTGGGGGATTACTATTGTTGACATTATTTGCATCAGGTGGGGGATTATTTGCATTGGTAGGGGCATTTGTATTAGGTGGGGGATTGTTATTTGTAACTGTTTCATTGTTGGTTGGGGGAGCATTATTGATTCGATGCTGGTTTGTTTGCATATTTGCATTTACACCGGCAGTTACTTGTGTTACAATAAGCGGGATTACTGCCTGCATTTGCCGAGCAATCATCTCGGCTATTTCTGCCTCAGTCATAGGGTTTGCTTTCTTTGGGGCCATTCTATAATGATAAACAATATAAGCCCATTAATACTAATTTCACTATACGGCACTGTGTATTAATAATCACAATAAATGTTGTACAGGTAAACCAAATAACATACTGACATTTCACAAATTGTTCTGTACATTGATATCAAAAAGTACATAGACTTAGCCTGATAAAGGCCAGTGCTTGCATGTATACATCAAAATCTGTCACTAAGTGACTGTTAGACTTAACCCTATAAGGGTCAGTGCTTGTAATAATGTACAAAGTTGTGCTCCCCATTAACATAACATACTACTATATACATACATGGAGTATCAAAAGATCATTTATACATAATTGTAGTATTCTGCATCTATCCATACAGACGATAGGCTAACCACAAACATAAAAATAACAGCACCGTAATCACCCAGTGACAGTTCCACAGCCGAACTGTCACCCTATCTAAACAACAGTGGTGGTAGGCATCTGACTGCTGCAAGTTCAGTACTATCTGATGTAACGTCGATAAGTACTGGGTCACGTCCCTCCTCTCCTGGTTAATGTTAGCTATGGCTATCGAGTGGTCTATCACACGGTCAGTCAGGACAGCAATTCAAGAGTTGTTTCTTGCGTTTGGGAGGTCAGGGCGAGGGGTAGGTATACTCAATGAACGGGAAGATGAAGGATCTACCCTAGGGCGTGAAGGTCCTCCCCATTCGTGGGTAGATCTGAATGGAATCGAGGTAGGGTCAATCGGGGTTACCCGAATACAAGCAGTCTGCCGGACTTGAGCAGTAGCTGAAGTCGTCGGCGACAGGTGTATAGGTGGAGTGGGTAATTTGGCTACTCTAGCAGGTGAACGATACTGACTGTTAACTTCGTCTTGATCCCTGCGTGGTGACCTGGGTGGATAACTATCGCATCTGTAACCAGATAGATCAGGCACATTCCTGGGTAGCTCTCTACAGATAACTTCTTCTTCCACCTCTTCCTCTTCCTCTTCCTCCTCCGGCTCCTCTTCTGGGTCCTCTTCTTCTGGATCCTCCTCTGATTCTTCTTCGGGATCCTCCTCTACAGATATTACCAGTTCTTCTTCCGGTACGTAGTCGTTATTCCTTGACATGACTCTGCACAAAGGTTAGTTATAAGAATAATATCTATTGATATCGTTAACTATTGTCCAGGAGATTAATTAATTAAACCAATTTTAATATTAATTATATCAGAATATAATATTAGTTTTATTAAGATTTTAATTATTATTATTATTATTATTTAAATCAATATTGAATATAAATGAATATAATATTCATAGTAAAATTTACCGTCATCAACAGTATCGTACGTACACGTATTCATACACTTTGTTCCACGTAAGCACGTATGAGCGTTACATATATATATATACTTACACATTACCTTTTGTACACATATGTTGCCATTTTTACCTAACCACACGTTCCGCGACTTCTCCAGAATTCCCTCGTACAAGCAAGTCTGTTATTATGTTCCGGACCACAATAATTCACTTGCCCTACAAGTTCATCCTGACATCCATCAGTATATTATATTAATTTATTATTTAAATATTTCCCAGAGTTAATCGAGCCTACGGTTATATTTTAGGTACCCTAAGGGATAACCTAATCCTTTATAACCAATGGCTCTGATACCAACTTCTGTCACACGCCGACTAGCACAATGCGGAAGCGTAAAACGGGAATGTAACAGACACCTCTGGTATCAACACATTGTTTATAAAGAAACATTACAAACTAATTTACATTATATTACATTTCTTCGTTCTATCATTGTTTTACAGTCTAGGTGGTACAAACAAAACCAGTTCGTTAACTAAACGTTTTTACTACTAACGCATTTGCTTCTATTCACATAGCATCAACCACACACTTCAGGTAAGTGACAGATCACCCAATCATTCCGATTTAGGTACACCTGAAAAGCAGTTTAAAACGGGTCAAATACTAGAGTTGGTGAGTTTCACGAGTTTCAAGAAAACAGTAATGAGTATTCACAAGTCAGCACTTGTAATCATGAGATAAGTATGTATGTATGTAAATGATGTATGTGATGTAATTATGCTAAGCTACAGTGAAGCCTGGACTGTTCGTGCCGCGTGCCTCCATTTCCCACGCTCAATCAACCACTGTGGCCCCTTTCCGCCCACAACATGCCCCGGTAGCTATGCCTAACACTACATAGCAGGTTCGTAAAAAAAATTATGGACGTGTGCAAACGGGATAATGTCTCAGCAACCGTGCTGGCCCCGCCTGGGTTTGTCAAACCAATAGTACTATTCACAAGCCACCGGCTCGAAGTTAATCACTGTGATCGTGGGGACTTTCGTGTGTTAGCACTTAGATAATTCACATCATCACATGTTTCAGATAAGTATATAGATATAAGCAAACATGCTTTTCACCCCAAAAGTTCGTAAAACAGTTTAGAAGTGGGGTCATGAAACTCACGGTTTAGTAGATATTCAGTACTGTATCAGCTCGTGGTTTGACCGGTCTGCTATCAGTAGTTCCTATAATCAATATTATAATAATATTAATATTTTAATATTATTATAATCTCAATACTAAACTGGGCTATATAACTAATCTGGGTGTAGCTGGAACGCCCAGAAAGTGGCAATAGGCTTAGGTTGTGATGTTGTTCAATGTCTAATACTCAAAACCGAACTTGGCTCAGATTCCCGTTTTCCCAGCTGGGCCAAGTTGCTCGTTTACGCGTTCAGAAAACAGTTATGGGAAAATAAGCTTGGGTAAATGTATCGGTTAACAAAATGATTAAGTTATAAAGAAAGATCACATACTGGGGTCCCGGATTAGCCACGGGGCCAGTTTCCGTTTATTCAGTTTGATTTAAGAAGAAACGGGCACAATCCATCCGGATTGTCCAGGTTTTTCATACAAAAGTTTGTTTTTACTTAATTAGTTCAAAAATATGATTTTTGATCACTCTTGGTGTTTTGATATTCCCGCAGATTCGCTAGTCGCAAACTTGCCGGTTTTATAAAAACTGAATTTGTTTAATCTTCAATTTAGCATAATTAATTAACCGTTAATCATTAATTTATGAAAATTTAGCCACTTATCAATTAAAATATTTAGATTTTTAAAAAATATTTATGGAATTTATTTACTGATTTATTAATTTATAAAAATTCATTTTATCAGCTATATTTCGCCTGAAGATCGTCCGTTTACCCCAAACAATTTCCAAAAATTCCATAAAAATTCCTGAATGCTCAAATCATGTCCCAAAATAACCTGTATCAATTCCAGAATGTAAAATGCTCGTGCAATATTCTTTTCGGCCCAAATTCGGCTGTAAAAATTCACAAGAACGCAAATAAAAAAAACATCTTTAAACTTCTCCAAATGATTCCAAAATTCATATGTGATCAAAATACATCAAATCTGAGTTCCCAGAAAAATTTCATAATTTTTGAAGTATTGTAGTTATTTTTCCCAAACAAACGTCCTAATTCGGTAATAAATTTGCCAAATATTCTCGGATGGTCGAAAAATTACCAAATTTGAACAGGGACTCATTGACATGGTCCCTGATTTCCCTACAAAATTTAAAGTCCTAAAAATATGCACATCACAACCTTAACCTAAATAGCCCGTAAGCGAGTGTTTCGGCATTACATTAGCGGGTTTGGCTCGTTTCCGACTTTTTAATCAAGTTTTCAGGTTCTTGTGCTTCTAAGCAAGCTAGGTACAAGTCCTATATCACAAACCAAGCAATTTTTCATCAACATAACAGCCCTTAACTTAGGGTTTCGGCTAGCGCACAAAAACGAACTTTTGAACCGTAAAAACGCCGTTTCAACCCTTTAATCCGTGTTTATGGCCAAAAAAACTATCAAAACTGGTTCCTTACCATGTGTATGATCAAAACATGTTTATGGACCATTTTTAGGATTTTTACACGGTTAGGAATGATTTTTAGTAACCAAGACATGTTTTTATGTTATTAAACAAGTACAAAAGCTACTTATTTAAGCCCCTTACCTTAGGGTTTGAAGGTTTTCTGGCTGGAACAGAGCTTATGTCCAGAGTTTTCAAGAAATAATGTTGAAAATATCTTGGATCTAGTTTAAATGTGAAAGAATAAAAAGGGGGTGGGGGTGGCGGCTGCGACCGGAGCTTCATGGGCTCATTTTGGGCCCATTTTGGCCCAAGTTTCTGAATTCTCAAGCCCAAATACGAAAAGCCCAGACCAAATTTAATTCGGGTTCGGTTTTTGGCGCAAAAAACTTACCGGGTGCGTTAAACAGCGCGAAAACGAGTGTTTTTTTTGGCTAGTTTTGTGTAAAATTATAAAAACATACTATATGTTTGTAAAAATCAAAAATATTTTCACGGATCGCTTAAAACATTTCAAGTAAGTGTTTGGTAAGTCTTTTTCGGCTTAACGGATGATACAATGCTTGGTTTGTAACTATCTTTCGCGTTTAAATCTATAGCGGGTAGTTAAACGAGCATGTTTTCGTTTAACTTGTTTGCTATCAAACTAAGACCATATTTCTAATATTTTAGCTTGTTAGATCGTATATCACTTATAGATGCCCCCCCCGAGATATCTGGGTCATAACCCGACCCGTTCGGTTAATCGTTCGTTTGATACGCAAAAGGCGTTTATTTGCTTAATCGGTAAATACGTACTGAGGTGTACCTTGTTTTGGCTCAAATGTCACATAGGTAGTCTTGGAAGGGTTTAAAATAAAATACATGACAAATAAAGTAAATAAATAAAGTTTAGGATTTAAAATGTAAATATTTGAGAAATTAAAGAAACGAGTTTTGTAAAATAAGTTTACTCGAAACCGGGTCTCGATATTCTATTCATTAGTTTCTTTCTTTTTTTTTTTTAACTCAATCTATGTTAACTAATAATGTGGGTTAAAATGCAATATTGCAAAACCCTTGGTTATAAGAATACCAAAACGAGGTTTAAACGAGTGTTCGGGTTTGTCGGTTCGAGACTTGATAATTGACCAAGCTCAAAGTTAATTTCCCAAAACAATAAATGTTATGAGATAACTCCATAAAAATCAAAATAGACTTAACCAAGTTTGTAGTTCTATTGTGAAGAACCTTAACGTTCGTTAAGCGAATATACGACTTTATCGGTCCGAACTTGTTATAAGATCAAGTTGGTTACCGACATACCAAGTATGTTTAGAAATTAACTAAAATCTATTTAAAATATAATCTTGAAGAAAAATATGAGTTTTGGTAGCTAAAAACACACTCGTGTGTCTTAAGCGAATGAACTCGGTTTAGTTCGATTTTTTTGGTTCGGTCCTTGACTCGGAATAAGACCGAGGATGGTTACCACATACCCAATTACCATGGAACTTGTAAAATAACTTATAAATAATAATACTCAAGTTTTACATTAAAAAAGTTAACAATAAAGCTTTTAAACAAAAGTTCGGTTTTTGGTTCGGTTCTCAACTCGGGATGAAACCGAGGCTAGTCACCACATACCCAATACCATGAAACTTGACAAATATGAACAATAAACTAAAATATGCAGAAGTTAAGCAAGTATAACAAGTTATATGGTTAGATTTGTTAAATATATAAACAAGGACTACAAAGTCCTCCATGTAACCTTGCCTTACTAGCCCGATATTTCAACCGGCCGAGACCGGAGAAATGAAAGACCGATGGTAAACAAGGAGTGTATATTATATATATATGTTGTAACATCAAGTTTTAAGTATTGAGAAGTTAGTTAAAATGAAAGATTAGTTTATGAAGAACAAACTTAGAATTCAAGAATTTGAGAGAGAAATGAGAAAATGAGCAAGCACAAATGAAGAAGATGGGTGTGTATATATAGGGTAAGTTGAATGGGTCTTTCATAAAGGGTGTTGCATGAAAATAGGTTGGTTTTAGACCCAAGAAAGTACAAACTACAAATGGGTCATTTAAGTCTCCATTTTGGTAGTTTTAGTCCCTGGAGTTCGTTTTGAGCGTTTTCGGGGCATTTTAAGAACCGAAAAGGGTGTTTTTTTTAGATCCAACAACTATAAAACAAATATGTAACATAAAATTCATCATTTTGATAATATCGAAAGGTTCGGAATACAAAACAGCTCGAGTTTACATTAAGAATACAAGTATAAAATAACCCGAAATTGACAAATGTCATATAATGGAAGCCAGATTGCAACACGTGTTTGGTTATTACATTAAGGGACATACTTTTGCTCATTTTTAGAGATTTGTGTTAAACTTGGTTTTGTGTTATCAAAACAGTGAGTTTTTTTTTTAAGAAAAGTTGTGTTATTATTTTCAAGTTTATATTTTAAGAGCAATGGATTGAATGATTTGAGGCTGTAATTGCATTAAACGTTACGATATTTAATTTAATCATGTTGTCAATTTGGTAAAAAAATTAATTAATCTCCACTGTTCATATGTTCATATTATGGTTAACCTATGTTCAATAATATGCATTGCACTTTACTAACTTTTGTACTTGAAATCTTTTGTGTATAGAATGTTGTTAAACTTTGCTAGAATGGTCGCAACGTGCGGGATGGATTGATAAACCAGCGGAAAACAAGTATGAAAATGACATATGGTATATAAATCCATCTATACACCAAGTAACAAATGCATTCTCGCAAACAAATACATTCTTTCAAACACCCTCCTCCGACCTGCCGCGAAGCACGTGCGTTTACATTCAGAGATGAAACTAAACCTGGAAAATGATAGACAGTTAAATTGAAACCTGAACCTTAGAGATGTTGCATTGGTACCTGAATATTTATGGAGTTCCTCCCAAATCGGACGGGAATGGAAGGGTTGGAAGCGTTTAATTGAAGCCCGAATTTAAGATAGACGTAATTGAACGTGTCTTAATTTGAGATTACCCGTGCAGCTTGGTAATGGTTCGCTTCGTTATCGTACCAACCGAATCATCGCTTTGTTCCCACCGCAACGTGCGGGCTCTTCTACTAGCAAAGCCCATTAAGGTTTTATAAAACTTTACGAGTTTTAGACGGATATGGAGTTAGGTGATACATGTTTGATAACAACTGAACTGTTTACACGTATTAATTCAAAGTTTAAAACTGAATGTCATCTAAGCAATTTGATGATTGTTTTGAGTTCCTTAGAAGCTTGAAAGTGTAAGTGTAGTTAACTATTTTGTATTCAAGTTGGTTCGTTTTTAGGTGAGTTTTAAATCAACTTACGGATTTAAGAGTTCACATTGGCGATTTTCAAATGCAAAAGACAATATAAATGAGTACAAATGATGTGTGTATTTTATGCTCACAAACCCAGTTAGTAATATGTAACAGACACTTAAAAGGTTTGTGTTAGGTATGAGACTGGAGTATTAAAACTCATCTCGTGCTCGATCATTATCATTAGGGGCATGTGTAGTTACTAACCCAGTTAGTAATATGTTACAGACACTTAAAAGTTTAATTCGTTTTTTATCTTTTAATCATGTTTATAAATTTTTATTTTTATTTTTTGCTTTTCATTTTGTTGTCAATAATAATCCCACTATAAAAAGAAACTAACTACACATGCCCCTAACAAAGAATTGAGTTTTATTATTCTAATTCAGAATGTTGTGAATTTTTTGAAACAACATATACTAGTTATGGGAAACTGAGCTAATTTTCTTAAGTATATTAGTTTTTAATGATCTCAATACACAAGAAGCTACAAAAGATAAAAACCTAGTTTGTAACATCAGTTCAAATAATATAATGCTAAAGACATCAGTGAAAATAGTTGCTGAAGAGCCATCACACCCTTGCTCAGAAGCCGAGTGCTAACTGTTAAAATAGTTTTAAATATTTAAATTCTCCATTACATTTTATCAATTGACGATTAAGATTGCCAACGTAAGGGCTATGATTGTCATAATCACGGCATTCAATTCAGTGCGTTACCACCCTCTGTCTTTAAGTACCAGCTTCCATCCATAGGTTTCAGCCCTCCTCACGAGTCGGCCGATGTACGTAAGTATTACTCAGATTTCAAGGGTTTTGGTTACAATAATTATTTTAGATTGTTGTAATTCTTATTCCTGATGAATGTCCACCATTAGGGTTTCCAATTTGTATAAATTAGGTAACCTTTGCTGTCGTCGTCGGCTGCCACTGTCCGCTGCCGTCTGTATTTCATAATGGAAGGAGTTGCTCTATACTATTAATTTTGGTAAAGTTTATTTGTTTGATTTGCTCTGCCATCTTTGTATACCTGTGAATGTTGACTGAAATTATGTTTTTTTTTTATCTTTAGATTAGCAGGTATTATTGGTCATGTGCCTCATAACAGTTGTGGAACCAATATCTGGGGACTACATGTAATTCTTGGTCATGTGCTTGATAAACTATCATTAGTTTTGTTATAACACATCCGTAAAATATTATTTAAAAAAGGTTTTATATGTCGCATTTACATTATATAGGAGAAATATAAAGTCTAATTCTATACTATAAAATTTTCAATTGTGTGACCTAATTCTTGATTGTGCTAAGTCAAGATTAATTATTGGACCAATTTTTTTCCGGTTTACATCTTTAACCCTGAAAATTAATAGAGTTATCATACAAATTTTTTGTTTTCTTTTTTTTAATATTTTTCTTTATAGTTTTTATATGTTTAATTAACCTTTTAAATCCTTTTTTATTTAACTTATTATAACTAAAATATCGTTTATTTCTAAAAATATTTATTTAGTTAATAGTATGGTTTGCTTATTTGTACCGTTGATTAGGTTATATTAATTATCGATACACCATATCATAAATCCTTGAGAGCATCCTTCTGTAAGACGGGGTTCTATCACTAGTTTATTTTAAAGTAAAACGACATGATTATCCAACTTAACTTATTCTAGAACTAGCTAAATTTAAAAGAAAAAATCAAATTTAAACCGAGCAATCGAAAGATCTTCACCAAATATATTCCAAGCTTCTAGACTTCAAAAGTGTGTTCAAGTTGTTGGGGACCCAATTCCAGCGAATAATAAAGATGCAAAATATTCTAGAGAAATTTAGAAAAAATCAAAATATAATAACACAAGTTGTGTATACTTGTTTCGAGTCGTTAGGTAACGTGTCCAAACGAAGGTACGAATTATTCCGTACATCACTAGAATTTGTAGGACTTTTAATTATAAAATCAGTACGCTTTCGTTTTACAGAATGAAATGAAATTGGAATTGAAATTTGCATAGAATTTGGAATTGGATTTGGAATCTAAACATTCATATAGAATTGGAATCGGAAGGAATTGAAATCCAATTCCATTATTGATGTGTACGTTTGACAAATGAATTGTAATCTATCACCATAAATAAATTGGAATCGTTTTTTTAATGAGAATAACGGCGGAGACCCTTTAATTTTTTTTTATATTTTTTGTTATTTATTTATATTTTGAGTTATGATTTTTTTATGATTTGATTTTTTTTGAATTTTTTAGGAGCCTTCTATTAAGATAAAAAAACCCCTCAAAAAAATATTCAAAATAAATTAAAAAAAAAATTCATAACTCAAAATATCAATCAAAAACAAAAGAAGAAAAAAAAACTAAAATGTTTTACTCGTTGTCTTCGTTCAAAAAAAGGTAAAAAATAAAAAAAAAACTCGAGAAAAGATTCCAATGAATTTTCTTGAAATTGGAGGATTTGAAATCTTCCACATTTTGGAAGAGATTTGAAATCCCTTTATTTAAAGGAATTTGAAGGAATTAAATTCCAATTCCAATGCTTTGACAACCGAGCACACTAAAATGGAATTAAGATTCTAATTCTAACGAAACGAGCATGCTATGTCATGGGATTTTAATTCAAATTCCTTTGAATTCCCATAAATTCTGTGAAACAAACGCGCCCTCAATGTCTTCTAAGTAAATGAGTTACCCTACATAATTGTAGTTGGTGCTGAAAATAACTTCATTATCATTGTTCGAGTACCTATCGAGTTCCGGTTTTGCGACTCGGTTGAACCGGTTTCTACCCGACCCGGTTTTTTTACTTTGTTGATAAAACCCGAAATGAGTACCTATCAACTTCCGGCTTTGCGGAAATCCAGTTTGTGCACCTTTATCATTGTTCGTCTAAAAAGATTTGATAAATATCTTGTAATTTCTTGTGAAAAAACAGTTATTATATCTTTTGCATGTTTATATGCAATAGATTGGATTGTATGCCATTGAAATTCAATTTTCTATCTAACAACATATAGAAAAGATATTCTAATAATAAAAGATATTCAAATGCAATGGATTAACGAAACATGTTCTGAACCCGAGCCCCTTCCAACGCGAAACACGTTTTGACCTGAACTCGTCCCGACCTGACGCAATATCCATGCCGAGCCCAAACCCGACCGACTCGAAACCTGTTCCGAACCTGAATCTGTTACGAACTAAAACCCGTTCTGACCCGAAACCCGTTCCGACCCAAAAACCCGTCCTGACCTGAAATCCGTTTCGACCCAAAACTCATCCCGACCCAAAACCTACTCGTCTTGCCCGTTCCAACGCTAAACTCGTTCCCAACCTGAGACCTGTCTCGACCCGAATCCGTTCCGACCCCGACCCGTTCTGACATGATACCCGTCCTGGCCCGAAACCCATTCCGACAAAATGAGATCCATGCAAATCTTGAGAAACTTTCAGGGGTTCTAGGAGTATTAAATTGCTGTTAGATACTCTTTTCATTGTAAAATTTAAACATGACTTCATTTTTGAACTCAGTACCGTTATTACTTCTTATAACATTGACCTTTTTTTCTAGTTGGTTTTCAGTTCTTTAACTTCTTAAGTTAAATAATAATAATAATAATATGATTTGAAGAAAATTAGGAGAGATTGTTTTCTCTTTAAATCCATCCATTTTGACAAAAACTTTTGTGGAAAAATATTTAAAAGTTTCGTTTATTTACTTGACAGAGTAAATGATGACAAAACATAAAAGTTAAATGTAAAAACATAGTCTTAAATTTAACTAATAGATTCAAAACTGCAAACAATGTAAATTGCTAATCAAGGTACACTTCCAAATAGCCTACACAATATAATAAGTCTAATTCAGGTGAATCAATCCTGGCAAGCCCAAAGACTAGGGAAGGCCTATTAGGGTTTAGGGGTACCCAACACACTCCTATAAATAGATATTTTTCTCGGTTGGTTGTACTCTCTACACTCTCTCTCTATATGCTATTGCTGTCATACAACAACTGAACAAGGAATGATCTGATACTAACTTGAGCGTCAAAGGGTAGTCTAGAGACTTCGGTCTCTAACCAATTTTAGTGAGTTCGTCATATTTAAGACGACTTGGAGATGACTCGATGTTGTTTTCATCTTCCTAATCGTTGGAACATGTGCTCGATACTCTGATATCGGTTCATGTTTTTTCATAGGCGCCATTTGTGAGAGTCAAACCCACGACCATGGTTCATGTTCCACAACACGGGCGAAATGAACTTAAGGACACCATCCACCTAATTAAACAATCTAGAGAGGGTGTCAAGGCCCTAGAACTACATTCAATATCCTTAACCACGCCATACACCGGCAAACAAAAACTACTTATTTATGGCGAGGGCAACTTCTTTTTCGCCCGTAGTTTAGTTTAGTTTCGATCCTTGGAGATGTTTTAGAGATTACAACAACTTCATTCAGTTCAACCTAAACTACGCTACTGATGGATCCGACAATGCTACCGATGGCTCGATGTATCCTCGATTCAAAAATGCCCTTTATTACGCGATTGGATCCTAGATTCAGAATCCCAAATCATCAAGTAAGTTTATGTCTAATACAAAAAAAATTAGTTTGGAAAATGTAAGTGATCAGCGTAGCAAAAATTAGCAGGGGACATCTTGGTATGGATCCATTTACTGATGCTTTATGCTCAAAATGCTAGAAGCTACAGTTACTTGCTGGTTGAAACTTTGAGATACTAACACAGAAGCCATAGTGTATAGCAAGCTTGGGATAGTCGTCAAGAATCTGTTTACCTAGTATATAGTTAAGAAGCTAGGTCCAAGCTTGGCAGTTCATTAAGAAAGCAGTTTCTATAATCTGATAGTAAAACGTTCATATTACAAATGCATCACTTATGAAACATGTTACCCTGCTACTTAACTACTGACTAACAGCCCAACAAATTCCGAATTGCGCCAACATTCACTGGAACAACAATAGCCCAAAAACCAACAAAAAATCCAGACAAGATGCTAATTATCAATCCAAAATCCTCACCATGTGATTTATCACCTTCTAGTTGACTTATGTTATGCGCTACTCCACAAAGCTTAGTCAATGGAACTCCACAGAGTTTGTTGCCGAAGAAGCTGGATTCATTGAAGCTCTGAAGTTGAGTGCTTGATGGGATTCTTCCAGACAAATTGTTGAAAGATACATTGAAGCTACTCAAGAAACTCAAGCCTGACAAGCTCGTGGGAAGTTCCCCAGAAAGATGGTTCAGGGACACATCGAATGATTCAAGTAACTTCAAGTCTCCGATATTTTTTGGTATCACTCCCGTCAACTGATTGTTTGATAAATTTAACGATTGTAACGCGTGAAGGGCCATTAGCTCACCTAGAATGCTCCCTGAAAAATTGTTACTCGAAAGGTCCAAAACCATCACCATTCCAAGAATAGTGCTATACGTATACTCATGTCCCTTTATCATCAATGAAACACTACCTATGATGTCAATATTTTCAAATTGTAAGAACACAAATTGACCAATTGAGGAAGTTTCGTTCTGGGATAGGACACTGAAGTTGTTGACGCATCTTGGAATATTTCCGGTTAAATTATTATGAGCGAAGTCCAAGATCTGAATAGCTGTAAGATAACAGAGCTCTTGAGCTATATTTCCATCAAAGTTGTTTGATCGGAGGTTAAGAATCCTTAAATTCGAAAGTTCAGTCCCAATCCATGCTGGAATGCTTCCAACAAGTTCATTTGTAGCAAACTGAAGGATCTATAGTTTTGTCAAGTTCTTTAGAGAAGCAGTTAATCTTCCAGACAACTTGTTCTTGCACATATTCAATGATCCTAGAGAAGTTAGTGATCCCAAAGTTTTAGGAATTGCACCAGACAGATTGTTGTTCTCCAAGTTCAAGAATGACAAACTCGGCCACTTCACCCAACATTCAGGAATGACACTGGACAAATGATTATTTGCTAGATTAAGAGATTCTAGCCATTTGCCAACATAAGTACACAACAAATGATGTGATGACCCTATGAAGGAATTATTTGATAGATTTAGGATCATTAACGCCGAACTGTTGAAAAGTTTAGGTAATTTCCCACTAAACAAATTAGAACTCAAGTCAACTACAAGTGATCTTGCTGCGATATCAAACAAACTTCCTTGAATTTCATTTTAGAGATATCTAGATATTCTAGATTTGGGAATGACCTCCAAAATGATTTAGGCATGGTTGATGATATCTTTGTATTTTGTATCTCCAAAAGTTCTAAATCTTTTTGCATTAGTAGCCACAATGGAAATGCGAGCCCTAAATCCCAAGAACTTAGGAACAAGCTTTGTAGTATGAAAGAGGGAATCCAGTTGTCCTGTGGTCTTAGGGATAAGTTGTTGCCTATTCCATTTAGGTATTTCAATTATACTAGTTTGGAAAAATGGGAATCTGTCACATCGCCCGTCAATAGATTGTGAGAGAGATCTAAAGTGCTCAACTTAGAAAGTTGACCTAGGCTTTCAGGAAGGGTGCCAGTCAGTTGATTATTTGAAAGATCTAGCAATTCCAAAGATAATAGTCCTCCAATCGAGTATGGAATTGTACTAGAAATGAGATTCTCATCAAGATCCAATGATCTCAAACGTGAAAGTCTTCCTATTGAATATGGAATTGGTCCAACAATACGATTGTTTCCGAGTTGGAGGTCTACCAAGTTTATCAGTTGCCCAAGTTGATCAGGTAGAAAACTAGACAATTGTGAGGACTCGAGGGATAATGATTCAAGACTAGATAATTTGCAATCCAAAAAATCTTTCAAAAAGGCTTGTTAAACTAATATTTTGAAAATAATTTTCACCCATATCAGTATGTCTCAGATTACAAAGGTTACCCAGTGACCTGGGTAGTGTGCTTGTGAGTTGATTACTATAAAGGTCAAAACTAAGAAGAGAGGTCAAGTTGTGAAGGGAATCTAGAGCGACACTTGAAACACCACAAGAACTCATATCTAATGAAATCAAATTATCACCTATGCTAGATAATCCTTTTAATACTAATGAAGAACTCATGAAGTCATTCCCATATATGTGAAGAAACTTCAGAGAAGTCAAGTTATGAAAGCTACCGATGCTACTGGGAATCTGACCATCTAAACCACACCAACTTAAATCTAACGAAACAAGACTAGTTATACTGTATATCCATTGTGGCATATAACTCTTCTTAAAGTTGTTTCTAGAAAGATCAAGAAAGGAAAGGAATGTGAGATTAACACTAGCAACATCACAATGTATGTCAGGTTCAGGAACTCGACTATGAGAAAAATGTAGTTGGACTAACAAAGGGAGAGTGTTAATCACCTGAAACCAATCTGTTGCTTTTGTATGGTCTACACCACTCATATCCAGGTGACGCAATGAACGCAAACTTGATAACCATTTCACATTCACAATGTCAGTAAATTCGTATTCATCAGTATCATCATCATAAAAACTACCAAGACAGAGGATGCGTAATTCTGTCAGATTCCCCAATTGAGGAGAGATTGTTCCACCAAATCTTGAATGTGAGAGGTTAAGATATCTCAAGTTTCCAAGAGAACCGATAAACCTAGGAATTGGATTCCTCGAAAATCATTGCAACTCAAGTCTAAATACTCAAGTTGCTTTAGATACAAGATGGATGGACTTATATCCTCTCTTAACCTCTGCCTTACGGCTTTTTTGTACTCTTTGATTGTGTTGTAATTAAGAAAACCGCATTTACCAGGTAGATGAATCTTGTGAACATGACCTGTAATGTTATCACAAAGAATCCCAGCCCACTTGCAACACTTGTTTCAACATCCCAAGAAGCAAGTAGATCTGCTTCATCAACGAGGCCATTCTTGAACCGAAGAAGTGCGTGTCTCTCATCAGTCCGGCATAAGGTAGCATTATAACTTTTAGTAGATAAGGTTACCACTGCAAGTAAGGAAAATGTGAAGTAGAAGGAAGAGATATAAGAAAATATAAAAGCAGCACTCATGTTTCGGTGATGAGTTTAATTTATAGATGGTTTCAGCCTTCTTTGAAAAAAAATAATAAATCAAGGATATGATATATAGTCAGTTTAGCAGATGAAGAGTCCGTATCTCAACTTGCACTATTAGTTGATTATCAGTTATTGGCAAGTCAAAGTCAGTTGTGGATCCATCTAGTGTAAAAGCTTTCCTTCTTCAATAATCTTTATTAATGAAAATGAAAGATGTTGTGAAAGTCCAAGTCAACTGCTGGTGTTTTCATTGATTGCACATTTCGTGCACACTTTATATTCATATTAATTATTTATTGATGCACCAACATATGTTGATAAATCCATAGCTTTTTATTTATTTGATTATATGTTTCGAATTTGATTAATATAAAAGCTTGAAAATTGTTGCAATGAATTTAGCAACAATTTTCACAACTAACTAAATCAAAAAGTCAACCAAAGTTAGCCCAATATTCATATCTAGTAACTGAATCTTCAAGAGCAGAAAAAATAATAATTATCATTTGTGGTTGCTAACTTACACCTAATAACTATAATGTTATTTATGATACAACTTTGAGATTTAAAGTTCAACATAATTCTCATGATAAACACATATACTACTACTGCATAATTTTAAAATGTTGATGTGTTTTATGTAAGTAAGTAAATAGTTGAAGAAACAAAGAGATCAAACTTACTACATTCCATCCAAAAAGCTCAAGTAGTCCCCATTAAACGAACCAGATGCAACACTTAGCACCCGGTTTTTAGAATCTAACATAAATATTATTTAAAAAAAAGGGTGTAATGTTGGGTTTGTGAAGGCTTTAGGCTTGGGCTCAAATTGGTGACAAGGAGAAGAAGGACTTGGCCCGTTATTGTTTCTTGTTAATTAAGCCTTTAACCCTAGTTCATATCTTATAAATAACTCTGCTATGTAATTGTAATCTTTGCACCTAGTTGCAACCCGTGGATGTAGGTCCCTCGCTAGGACCGAACCGCGTAAAATTGTTCTGCTGCGCCGCCATCCCAACCAATGCCAAAACAACACTCATGGGTCGAATCTCCACTCGTACTTCCCTAGCGAAAACCTTCACCCAGTAACAGTACAAAAGATCCCCCTCAAATGTCAAACCACTGATCACCATTGAACAAGAATAACTTCACAGTTCCATACCAGCTAATAGGCAAACGATTATAACAGCGGTCAAGCTTTCAACAGAAAGCAAGCGGTACCAAGGGTTCTATGACCGTACACACGATCAGTTAACGCAAACCCTACGCGAAAGATCATCCTAACGAGCAATAGATCGCATGACTTGCCACTAACCTCTTTTTTCACTTATGCCGTCATCAGCGCACCCACTGGTTCAATTTTCTCTAGGTTTATTCATCACCGGTACCACATCCAAGTTTCCATGACAACCCAATCAACCGGAATCCAAACCATCGAGCATTCCGATCATAACTATCTCATCTTCAATTATAACAATAGCAAACAAGAACAAATCGGAAACAGGAAAAGACACAACAATGGCACGGGCATGAACTTGATGGTTGTTCTACTGAACACTATCAAATAAACTGATTTGCTCCTATAGTACCGATAAATCACATAACTGTAAATAAACTGTAAACAATTACCTCAGACTTCTCCTACAGACAAATCTAACCCGAATGCTGAATTTCGTCACATAATCGGGTCAAATAATCACGGCTGATAAAAAATAATTTAAATCCGAACTTAGATAACAAAACCCTACTTAGCCCGCAGCTCAAACTCGATCAATGGCGGCCAAGAAACATAGGACTTGGCGGCTAAAAAAGTAAAAACCCAACCCTAACATATGGCTACTCAATCGAATATTAACGGCGTCACAAGGATTTATAAATCGGTACTTACCTTCGATCAATCAAAACCCCAAACCCCGATCCAACAGCAAGGCATTGATCAAACACCTTGTCCCTAAAATCCTCGATCAAATAAAACACAAAAAATAATGATTTGTGTTACCTTCACGCATGTAAGTATGAAACTCCAAATGCAAATTCCTTTGCTTTCTGATGACGCAAGCAACAAAGAAAAAAGAATTTTGCTTTCTTTCATGCACGAACCCCAAAGACAAAATCACTTCCACCTTTTAGCCAACACCATACTCAAGAACAAAAGAAAGTAAACAAGTTTAAATAATAAATTCATGATGAAAATAATAAATTCAAACCGACTAATAAGAATTCTTGGATGAGTAGGTGTTGAACCCGAATGCTAACCGGTCGAACCAAAGTGCTTTTTCTCTCCTTGTTCTTTCGGCTGCTCCTTTTCGTAAACTGATGTTGAACCCTTTACCTTCTGTTCGTGTGTTGCTGCCTTCCTACGATTCATGCCCCCCACATTATATATCTTTTTGAAGTTGGTTAAAACAAAGTTTTTGTGGGCCTTTTTTCTGTTTAACTTTTATTGATGGGCTTGTGGACATGAAATATTTCCAAATAATAGATGATCCAATTAAATTAGTTACTAGCCATATATTGACTTATATTGACTTTTCCTTGCCCTCTTCGCGTTTTTCTTCTTTTCATTTGTAACAATGGGTCCCACCAATCTTTTCTAACTCCACACCTTGTACGTAAACCTTATGCAAAACCATAAAACACACTAAATTAATAAGTGTTTATAATTCATTTAAAAACCATCTTATATTTAATATTAGATCATGACACTTATACTAAATTATAATTAGTAATTCACATAAACATCAACATAAACTTAAATTTCAAATACAAGCTAACTAGTTATATAGTTTCATAAAAAGCAACCCAAAAATAATCAAAGTGTAGGAAATAGTTATATATTTATATATATATTTTTAGCACATATCAATTACATAGACAAAGTATTTATAGAGACTAATCTAGGATTAAAGGCTTGGTGAACAAGAAAACCAAACAAGCCTTCTAAACATCCATAATAATCAAGCCCATTAGAAATAAACCCAAGGACTTCACAAAACCCAACATGTAATGCCCTGATAAACTATCATTAGTTTTGAGGTGACAAAACACAAGCCCAAACTCTCCCATAAAATATTCACCGTAAATGCCGCACGGGTATGACATCGAATCATAGAATCGGGTTTCGGGTATTATCATGTTTATATCGGATACGGGTTTGGTGATATCACCTGGGCACTTATTAAACGAAAATCAGGTGCTGATGATAGCCGTAACAATGGGGTCAACCATTATGGTGGGCACAAACACCTAACATATCATCACCTTGTTTTGCCCTGCCACATGTTTCAATTATAATCGAATGTAGAAAAGCAGTTTAACCAACTTTTATGGGCAAAACATGTTAACATTATAATACATACAGGCAACCTTTTCATCTTCCACACCCTTAAGACGCCGGAATATTCAATGCCATCATTAATTCTTTGGCAAGTCTCCGGCGTAATGTTGATCTCCGGCGTGCATTCAAAACATCGTCAATTACCAACAGGCGTATTCAAGACATCGTCAGTTACCAACGACTCCATTCAAGGCATTGTATGTTACCAACATTAACAAGTCCGTTACCACCATTCCCCGGAGTTTCTTAAATCCTCCAAATATCAATCATTCTGATTCAAGCGTAGGGTTCATCTCGATCTATAGATTCAGGTATGTGATTCAATTATGCTTTGCTGTTTTGATAAATCAATTATGCGAAACAACACAACTTATTTCCGTTTCAATTGGGAATTTCATTCACAATCACCTTCGTCGTCTTTGTAATTCATATATATTCGTCTTCTATGGATTTTGATTCAGGTTCGAAATGACTTGATTAAGATTTATGTTTCGTTAATTACTGATCGTCATCTCATTGCGATTAATTATGACGTGTGATTGGTAGCCGACAGGTTAGTGTTTTTTCACCAAATCCCCTTCTGTCGCAATTCACTTCATTGGTATATTTTGAAACTAGAACTTGAATAAAGCTTATCCAATGTAGTTGTCCTTATGGAAGCAGGAGGAGTAACGATATTGACGTTGTGCAGTTCGTATTTGGAAAATGAGCGAAATAGGTAACAGTTTGTTACGTTTCCTGAATGAGGTGAGTACTATAACATTTACGTGGCAGGTTTTGTGCCTTTGTGAAGTATGAGACTAAATAGCAAGCGGTTTCAGTTACAGAGGGCTTTAACACAAGAGTTGGATCCAGTTAATTATTGGTAAGCTGACCTAATGACCCTATATTAATCTGTTTATGTATGAACTGTTCGAGTATTGAGGGATTATAATGATTCGGTTATTTTTAATTGAATTGATCAGGTACAGGCCTAACAAGCAATAGATATACATGAAGCTAAAAGTTACTCACATTTGATTGTTATGTCTTTACACAAACTTTTTGTTCATCTTTTGTTTGTGCTCCTATTATTTCTAAGTGGCATTAGATTTACAGGTTTTTTCAGCCTGTGAATGTTGGAAACCGGGAAGTAACGATGCTCATTGGTTGTTCATTTAGACTTGGCTTATGGTAGGAATTGCCGTTGGTGAAATAAAAATAGGGAAGTTAATGCAAATAATGTTTTATCGGACCGAATGCAATCATTGCTTTTCCAAGGTTTCAACATTTGTTCATTTTATTATTTTTGTTCCCTGCAATGATTTTGTTGCTTAATATTCTTTTTGTATTCTTTTTGTTGCAGTGTTGTGGATCGTTGAACCACTATTTATGTCTGCTCCAGTCATACTTATTATACCATCCAAAAAAGTGCAATTTTTAATATCTTTGTATTTTGTTTTGAAGAAGTCATTGTTCAATGTAGGTATGGCACAAGTTATACTGATTAATTGGCTTAATTTATGGAATAAAGAACATGGAAACCAATTGTAACAGTTAACCAAAGCACATGGAAGGTAGTTAATCCAAATTCCAAACTGAGGTAGGTTTTCTTTTATCTATATTCTGGTTTTATAATTATCACTAGGGATTAACTAAGTATGAAATGGGTGAAATAGGTTATTAATTCAAGTTCATAATAGCTTTTAACTTCTGGGTTGTCAACCATCTTCATTTTGGAAGCTTATTTCTGAAAAAGTTGTGCTTTGAAAGACAATTATAGGTCTGCTCATACATCACTTCATAGTCGACTGCATAAATTATTAAATTATTGAATGACCCGTTGCATACTTAACAATCAACATTTGACTTTTATTGAAAAAACTCAAGTATTGATTGTTGATATAAGTTATTTGAATCAACTTAAAAATATATGTACTCTTATGTGTTTTTTAACTGTCAAAAGTAATGAAACTTTTAATATGTTGTGTTGTCTTTAACTGGTACTTAAATTTAATGTTTTGGGTTTAATGTTTCAAAGTTGAAGATAACGGGTCGTATTTTAGACGGGTAGTTTGGAACGAATTTTGTAGCTACTGATTTGATAACTTTGTATACCAAATGATCAAGCGGATATATTTGAATCCGGATTGGCTGTAAACGAGTAAGCGTATTGGTTCGGTTGTTAAGATGTGGCACTGAGGAATTAGTCAAGGTTTTACAAATATCGTATACGACGAAAATTTATTAATTTGCCAATTATTAGTTACGTAACTTATGTGCGAAATTATTTGGTTTTTTTTTTTGGCTATTTTTTAATTATAAAATTGATCATTATTGTGTTGTGACACAGATATAGATGTCAAGCTCTAAAACTAATATGCAACGATGAAGAAGACGACATTACTACTCAGCGCGGCTCCTCTGCTGTGGAATCCGACTATAAAAGCAACCGCCCGCCTTCCCCTGGCAGTTGGTGGAACGCTGCAAGCAAGTCCCCAAATTTATTATTCGGTTATGGTAACGATTATCCATTTTTTACAATGGATTATAACTTAGCTTCCATGGCATCGGCGAGGCTTTCGTGGCTATTGTCGGGAATAGATCCGGCCCGCTTAAAACTGGTCAGGCTAAGTATGAGTTTAATAGATTGAAAGGGAGCATGAGTATGAACATGGTGAGGTTAGACACCACTCGAAGCTTTTTTGGAATGAAGGTTCGTTTTAGTGATTGTTTGGAAATGTACAGAGTCGGAAAGTCGGGTCGAGTTTTTCTTGGTAAGTTAGAATCAGGTCGGATTTGTGAATGAATAGATGTCCCTTATAAAAGGGACCAAAATGAAAACATGAATTTTTTATGGAAGTTGCATTTTTTGGTTTCTGAACATTGTCAATTGAAGTATTTGATTTTTAGACAAGAGTAGTATGATTAGTTTTTGGGTTAAAATGTTCGATTTATTATCGTGTTTAAAGAACAAAATTCGGTTTTTAGTTCTTTAATACAGGTTACAGGACCTGTTTGAAGCATCAAATTATCCCTTTCTTCTCGCAATCCATGAAAGAAATGAACTGGGATTTATAGGACCTGTCTTCATATCAAGTATGAATATTAATTAAGCGTATAATTATATTTTACTAAAAATTTATAGTGTTGGGCTTATTAGTTACGCAACTTTATCCTATATATGCATTCGGATTTCATGATAGTTTTGTGGCTGTTTATGTATTTGATGTGTCAGTTATAGTGTGAACTGTGAAGTGACTGTATACAACTTGTGATTTATCTTAAACTAATCTAAGCAAACTGTCAAAGATGTACCGATTGTGTGCTGCATTTAGTTGAAATTAGAGTACATAGTAACAAGAATTCTCGTTTTATCAGATGCATTTGATGGATCGTGATACGTTTTGCTGTTTGTAGAGGTGGACCCGGGTCATCAAATAACAAGGAATTTTACTTGGAGAATATACATAAATATGCTCAGTTTTCTTGATCATGAAATGTTCTTTCTTTGTTGAACTCTGAATTTTTATGACACTAGGATCCTTGTTATTTCACTTGTGTTTAGCAAATAATTTAAATTCAATACATTTTCATTCATATAGCTCAAGAGTAGAGTATTATAGTAACATGAGATTCTCCTTTTTCCCAAATGAATCTGATGGAACGTGAGGCAGGCCTTGTGTTAGGATCAGACGGGTCACACGAACACAACTCACACACACTCTCTTCTCACAATCAAGAACACAAAGATTTAACGTGGTTCGGTCCAACTCTGACCTACGTCCACGGTGGGTAACTAGAAATGTTTTATTTCTTTCTTCTGTGATACATTGATTTCAATACAGATGAATCTCTTATATAGAGATTAAACAAGATTTTGTCAAACAAAGAAATTAATGCAGCAGAAGAACTGGTTCAACTCATAGCTGACTTCCGCCACTTATCTTGCCAGGCTGCAAAACATGGTTGCAGGCTTCACACACATTTTCTGCTGCTACTTTTGACAAACCACAAGAGTGGCTTCACACTCAACAATCTCCCACTTGAAGCCACGGAACAATCTTCACCTGTGCTTCAACTGTGCATCTGTATTTTTGTAAGAAACTCTTGATCTTAGAGCATTCCTAGTTACCCGTCCTTCTCTTCAATTATCCTAAAGGCCAGTTGAAGCTTTGAAAAACTTCAACTTCTCTAAGGTGACAACCTTAGTTACATATCAGATGGATTTTCACTTCCTTTGATCTTCTTCAACTTTAGAGTGCCTTTACTAACTTGCTCTCTGATGAAGTGATATCTCAGCTATATGTGTTTCGTCTTCGAATGGAAGACAGGATTCTTTTCAAGATGAATTGCACTTTGATTGTCACAGAATAGCACACAATCATCTTGTTCTTTGCCAAGTTAGTTGAGAAAATTCTTCAACTATATAAGTTCTTTGCTTGCTTCAGCAACTGCCATATACTCTGCTTCTGTGGTTGAAAGGGCAACACTTTTCTGTAGTTTGGACATCCAACTTACTGCAGTGTCTCCCACTGTAAAGACATACCCTGTGGTGCTTTTGAATGACTCTTTACACCCACCAAGATCTGCATCTGCAACCATCTTTGAAGTTCCCTTCAAGTATCTCAGCAACCATTTAACTGCTTCCCAATGTTCTCTTCCCGGATTGGACATAAACCGACTAACAACTCCCATTGCATGAGCAATATCTGGTCTCGTGCATACCATTGCATACATGAGTCTACCAACTGCAGATGCATACGGAACTTTAGCCATTTCTTTCTTGTTTTCATCTGATTTGGGTGACTGATCTTTAGAAATCTTAAAGTGACTTCCCAAAGGTGCGCTTCTGATCTTGGCATCTTTAAGGCTGAATTTCTCTAACACTTTCTCAATGTACTTTTCCTGAGAGAGTGTCAAAGAGCCATCTTTGTTTCTGAGAATACTCTTCTCGAGTATTTGGTTTGCAGCTCCCAAATCTTTCATCTCAAATTCTTCAGACATTTGCTTCTTTAATTTCTTGATTTCTGGCATGTCTGAACCTGCAATTAACATATCATCTACATAGAGTAGTAGAATGACATAAGAACCCTTGAACTTCTTAATGTAACAACAAGGATCATTGTCACATCTCTTGTAACCAACTCTTCCCATGAAGTTATCAAACTTCAAGTACCATTGTCTTGGCGCTTGTTTCAGACCATACAAACTCTTCTTCAGTTTACACACCAGGTTTCCTTTACCTTTAACCTAAAAACCCTCTGGTTGTGTCATGTAAATGTCTTCTTCTAGGTCACCATGTAGAAAAGCTGTCTTGACATCTAGCTGCTCTAGATGCAAACCTTCTACGGCTACAATACTGAGAATGAGCCGGATGGTAGACATCTTCACTACTGGAGAGAATATTTCATTGAAACCTATTCCCTCTTTCTGTTGAAAACCCTTGACTACTAATCTTGCTTTGTACCGTTTAGTACCATCATGTTCTTCCTTGACCCTGAAAACCCATTTGTTGTGAAGAGCCTTCTTCCCAAATGGAAGTTTTGTCAAGTGCTAGGTCTTGTTCTTCTCAAGCGACTTCATTTCATCTTTCATTGCTAGCTCCCACGGCAATGAATCTTTCAACCCCATAGCTTCAGAGTAACACTGGGGTTCACCATTATCTGTTAAGAGTATGTAGTTGACTGATGGTGAGTACCTTTCTGGTGGTCTAGTGACTCTAGACGACCTCCTTGGTTGATTTTGAGGTGTTTCTGGAGTTTGAGGAGCAATTTCTTCTTCCTCAGAATCATTACTAGAATCATTCCCTAAGCTCACACTGTCGCTTGACTCATTCCCATTTTCTGGAATGTCGACTGAAGCTTCTTTTCTTTTTTCACCACTTTCAAACTCAACACTTTCTTTCTGAACTTCTTGTATCTTGGTGTTTCTGTCTTTGTACAATTCGTTTTCATTAAAGACGACATTCTTGCTTCTGATTAATTTTTTGCCTTCATTATCCCAAAGTCTGTAACCCATTTCTTTTGGCCCATACCCAATGAATGTACACTTCTTTTCCTTTGAGTCCAGCTTATCTTTGTCACTTCTTTCCAACAAGTCATAAGCACTACAACCAAAGACTTTAAGATGTTTAAGACTTACTTTCTTTCCTTGCCACATTTCTTCTGGCAGTTTGAAATCTAAGGGAACAGATGGGGAACGGTTAATCAAGTAGGCTGTAGTGTTAACCGCATCCGACCAAAATGTTTTAGGCATCCTGGCATTCAACCTCATGCTTTTAGCCCTCTCATTTAAAGTTATATTCATTCTCTCAGCTACACCATTCTGTTGAGGAGTTCCTGGAACTGTCTTGATCATCTTTATCCTTTCCCTGGCACAATAATCTACAAACATCTTGCTTGTGTATTCGCCACCATTATCCGACTTCAGGCACCTTACCTTCAAATTAGTTTCATTTTCAACAACAGATTTCCATATCTTAAAAGCATCAAATACATCAGATTTATGTTTAAGAAAATAGACCCATACCTTGCGCGTTGAATCGTCGATGAAGGTTACACAGTATCTTGAGCCTCCTAGAGATGAAACTAATGTTGGTCCATATACATCTGAATGAACAAGCTCCAACTTCTGGGCTTTTGGTGTCCTCCCTGTCTTCACAAAAGTAACCCTCTTTTGTTTTCCAAGAACACAAGATTCACAAAATTCAGTTTCCACTTTCTTAAAGTTTGGAACCTTTCCTTTCTGAGCCAACATCTTCAATCCCTTCTCGCTCATATGTCCGAGTCGGTTATGCCATAAATTTGATGGACTCGGACCGGTGGTCATTGCATGAACACCTTCAATAGAAACTTTTGTCATGTATAGAGTGCCTTTCTTCTTTCCTTTGGCAATCACTAAATTGCCTTTGATCACTTTTCATTGTCCACCCCAAAGTGAACATTAACCCTTCATAATCCAATTTTCCAACTGAACTCAACTTTCTCCTCAAGTTAGGAATAACCCTGACATTTTTCAATGTCCATATAGTTCCTATTGAGGTCTTCAAGTCTACATCTCCAATACCTATAATATCAAGCATTTTATCATCTACTAAATGGACTTTACCAAATTTACCCGTTCGTAGATTCTTGACTATATCTGGGCATGAGATAGCATGGAAAGAAGCACCCGAATCCATAATCCAAGATTCAACTGAATCTTCAACAAAACAGATGAGAGCATCACCTAATTCTTCCGAGGATACACTATTTACTTCTTTCTTTGCAGCTGGGTTTGTACATTGGCTTCTAAAGTGACATTTTTCTTTGCAGTTCCAACATTCAATGTCTTTTCTATTCTTTGACTGTCCCCTTTTTCTGGACTTAGACCTGCCTCGCCTACGTCCTCTTTCATTTCTTCTTCCTCTACTTTCTGTATGCAATAAAGAACTAGAATTAGAAGTCTCATCATTGCTTCTCCGTCTAATATCTTCATTCACTATCAAGTCACGAATACTCTCGAAAGTGAGTTTGGTAGTGCCGGATGCACTACTAACAGTTGTGACTATGCCTGACCAACTGTGCAACGAAGATAAAAGGAGTAGCGCTTGTACTTCATCTTCAAACTTTATTCCAACAGAGGCTAAACGAGAGATAATCGAATTGAACTCATTTATGTGAGCGGTAACCGACATGCCTTCCTTCATCTTGGTGTTAACCAATTGTCGGATGAGGAAGACTTTGTTTGAAGCGGATGGTTTTTCATACGTGTTGGACAAAGCTTTCAATACACCATATGTGGTTGTTTCATTGACAATGTTATATGCAACACTCTTTGCCAAAGAAAGCCTAACCACACCCAAAGCTTGTCTATCCAACAACTTCCATTCTTCATCATACATTTTATCCGGTTGTTCACCCAACATAGGCAAATGCAAACTTTTCTGATACAAAAAGTCTTCAATTTGTATTCTTCAAAATCAATAATCGCTTCCATCAAACTTATCAATCTTAATTTTACCGTCCTCTTCCATTAAAAAAAATTACCAAATTACTACTAACCAAATGGGTTCGTAGTGCTAAGTGGTAATTTATACGAGCAAAAGCAATAATCAGAAACAAAACAATAACTTTTGTTTCAAGCTTTAATTGGCATGGAACAATTTATGATGGATAATGAGACCTTGTTCAAACTTGAGGGGCCTTGTAGTAATTATAGGAATTAATATTTTTTTTCTTTTTAAACCCTTTCTTCTTCACATATTCCAAGAAAAAAAACTTTTTCTTTCTTCTTAAGCAGACAACAAAGAAGAAGCAGACAACAAAAAAAAGACTCCTTTTTCTGGCGATCTCCCAAGAAAAAGAGCGGCGATGGTGGCGTGCACAATTTCCGGCGAGGGTGCGGGCGACGGGTTCGTCGAAACCCTAAGTCGCGACGGCGACGGCGGTGCTGGCGGCAGCGATTGCTGGTTCAGAACCCTGGTTCCGAATCCCTCAGGTACATGTCCTTCTTCTTCACCTTCTCCTCCTACCTGGTTCGTGTGATTCAAAGAGCCTGCGCTCTGATACCAGTTGTTAGGATCAGACGGGTCACACGAACACAACTCACACACACTCTCTGCTCACAATCAAGAACACAAAGATTTAACGTGGTTCGGTCCAACTCTGACCCACGTCCACGGTGGGTAACTAGAAATGTTTTATTTCTTTCTTCTGTGATACATTGATTTCAATACAGATGAATCTCTAATATAGAGATTAAACAAGATTTTGTCAAACAAAGAAATTAATGCAGCAGAAGAAATGGTTCAACTCATAGCTGACTTCTGCCACTTATTTTGACAGGCTGCAAAACATGGTTGCAGGCTTCACACACATTTTCTGCTGCTACTTTTGACAAACCACAAGAGTGGCTTCACACTCAACAATCTCCCACTTGAAGCCACGGAACAATCTTCACCTGTGCTTCAACTGTGCTTCTGTATTTCTGTAAGAAACTCTTGATATAGTTCATTTCGTTTATTATTTTGAATTTAGTTAATGCGCCCGCCACATGACGGGGAGTCACTCACTACTTTTATAACATACTTCTACTATAATAATTATAATAAAATATGAAAGCATATCGAAACAAAAATTAGTTCCAACTCTTTTTCTCAAAACTTGCTAAACATAAAAACAAGTAAAATGCATTTATATAATGGCTAATTTAAAATACAATGCTTCAAATGTAAACCGATAAAATAAAGATTTGTTGCAGGCAGTCATTAAGCTTAAGCCCCAAAAAATGGAGCAAAAATCTATTCAATTTTTTTTTACCTTAAACCGAGTAATCCAACAAAAAAATTTTCTTGGGTGTGTTTGTAGTGACTGTTGTGATTAATGGTTATGGTTGAATGTTGTTAAGTTTCTATAATTAAAACTAATATTAAGTTGCAAAATCTTCCTTAGAGCAGCTCAAGTCGACACTATGGACTGCTTATTTGAATACATTTCATTAATATCTGCTAACTTAATTTACTTATTTACATATTTGAATTCACTAAATGCAGTCACCATACTCGGCATCCGAGTTATTGAGTTGATTTCTTGGACCTGACCCTGCTAGATTGAGTTTTGTCATAAGTGGCTGCAGCGACATCCATTTTATGGCGAATTTTACAATTTAACCAGAATAGCATCTAACATCGCGCGAGTTTCCTATTGTTAATTTTTTCTGGCGTATTGTTACGGTTTTGTGCTCGCTTTCGGCGTTTGGTCACACGGGGATGTTGCAGCTGGGGAAATCGACCCACGGGCACATTCTTAGAAGCGCGCTTGGTCCGAATTTTCGTATGGCTAACGGTTTAGTTGACATGTATGGAAAATGTGGGAGCTTGAAAGAAGCCCGAAAGGTGTTTGATGAAACGCCTAAGAGAAACTTAACTTCATGGAACTCAATTATTAACTCTTCTGCTCTCCATGGTCAAAGCGAGACCGCAATAGCAATATTCGAGGAAATGATTCAGCATGATGTAACACCCGATAATGTTACATTTGTAGGATTATTAAACGCGTGTGCCCATGGTGGATTAGTTGAAAAGGGTCGTTTCTTTTTTACATCTATGGCTAACAACTATGGAATCGAGCTTGATATTCATCATATCGGGTGTTTTATTGATCTTGGTCGAGCTGGTAAGTTTGAAGAAGCAATGGAAGTGATTAAAACAATGAAATTCCCACCCGATGAAGCTGTATGGGGCTCTTTATTGAATGGTTGCAAGATTATGGGCGAATGGATTTGGCTGAAATTGCAGTCAAGAAACTGATTGAAATTGATCCAAAAACGGTAGGTACGGGACAATGTTGGCTAATATTTATGGAGCAATAGGTGAATGGGATAAGGCAAGAGCAGTGAGGAAAACTGTAAAAACTCGGGTTTTTCAAGTACAACTTATATCCATAACCCGACCCGTCTTAGGTTCGGGATATCACTAAAAAGTATCACGTTTATCGATAAAATATTATACAATTTATGTTTATTTATTATATTTATTTAATATATATATATATAACTTTAGAGAATATACACTTTTAGCCCAAACTAAAACTTTAATCTTATAATGTTTCTATTTTTCAATCTATAAGGACTAAATTGCAAATTCACTATAATATGTTATAACCTAATTAACCCAAACCCGTAACCCATGGATAAAGACCCGTTTAACCCAAACCGTGAACCCGTTTAGTTGCTTGAACCTTAATCTTCGTTCTATAACCCAAATTGATCTTCTTATATCGTTTCTATGACCTAAACCGTCCTAATCCCTAATATAATTGGGTGAAAATATCATAAACTGATCTAATCCCAAATTAAACGAATATGTCATAATCTTTTCACGGAATTTGCTATCTAAACCTAATAATAATTCAATTAAACGCGTATGCACCATCTATATAACTCGAAGATCAAAACCCCTAAGTTTAATTTCATTAATTCTGGCCGCTACCTTTCTGTCTGGTTCTGTGCATACCGTCGGCAACGGATTCGCCATTACCCTTGGTTTCGTCATCAATTGAGGTAATAAAGCATATGGTTGGGTTCGTCGTGATGTTCTGCAGAATAACCCTAACCTTAATTGTATAATCGAATAACGTATTGATCAATTTCATATCTAGGGTTCTTAATCAAAAGTTTAGGTATTTCTGGTTCTGTATATATTTAAGTGGTTACGAGTTATATCCAACTGACATACCAGCGCAGACGGCTGGTGTGTGTGTGTTCAAGTTTCAGCAGTAGGACGCGGGTTATAGTCCCAGTTTTGTTGGTTTATGGTTTTTTCACTTGTTTTAATGGGTTTTAAATTAATTATAATATATTATAATTAATATTAATTATTAAATGAACAATATTTTATTTATATTGACATCATAAGTTAACGTTCGTATCAAATAGTTTCGATCCAGGTTTTCGTGTATATATATGTATATATACATATATATATATATATATGTATGTATTATAAGTATATATTTATTTATTAAACCATCATTATTTTATTAAAACCGATACCACTATTAATGTTTTCTCGTTGTTAAAAACGTCTTTATAAAATTTTTCATAATATATATATATATATGTATATATATATATATATATGATCATACGTCATTAGTATGATCATACGCTCGTCTTAGTAACCGGAGCCCGATTCGCTTGGCAAAGGTAAAACGACAACCTTAGTCATTGTAATCAATGCCCGATTCGCTTGGCAACGATTTCATTGGCACACACAATTTGGTTATATGCATGATTGTTATGATTCGATTGATTATTATCACATGGTTGGTTTGCCCATTTATCATTTATCATTTATCAACTATATATATATATATGCTATTATTTAATGATTCAAAATTGGTGATCATCTCACTCAACATGTATTGTTGACAAAACTTCATTTTCTACGCATATGCAGGTTGCTTAGATTGAAGTATGGATATTTAGTCAAGATCATAGGTTATATTGAAGGCAAACTTAAATTTAATTGATTGTATTTATGTATTTGAATTGTTTTGTTGTATTTGATTATTGTGTGTACATTTGAATTAAAATAATTAATTAGATATTGTCACATTTTATTTATGATAGTATCTTCGAGCTGTGAGCAATCGGATCACGCCCCGGCATTTCCGCCTTAGGTTGGGGTGTGACAAAAACATTGAAGGAGAAGAAGGCTCACAAGATACCGGGCTGCAGTTGGATTGAAGTTGATAATCAAGTTCATCAGTTTTATTCTGCTGATGATTCGCATTTCAAAATCGAAGATATACGTATGATATTGGAAAGTATATTTATTTGGATTATCTGATGAAAACATCTTCCATCAACATGATCATGATTATCAGTCGTTGTCGCATAGAGTTTGAGTTGAGTATGCATCTAAAAATGCGGTCTCAAGTAACATAAGTTAAGTTCTTTGATTGATATTGAACCAAAATACAAAGAGTAGATGCTAATTTTGAGCTAATAAACTTGAAGATATTGATCAACGGCTAAGTATCGCTATGTTCGTTTATTTATTTATCTATTTATTATATAAAGGAAGATTGATTCTACAAGATACTGTAAAAGTTGACTGTGAAATGAGAATTGATGTTACTTAGGTAAGAATTAGGAGTGTGAATGTGAGTCTGAAGCTGGAGCTGTAGCTTAACTTTGTAACTTCTGTTTCTGTTGTAGATTATCATAAGTATTGGATTGAATCAGAAACCAAAATAACTAAACTCAAATAACCGAAACGAAACGAATCCTAGGACAAATACGTTAAGGGATATACTGTAGCTTGGTTTAAATAAGTTATTAAACCAAGCACACCCTGACGAAACCAAACCGAAATAACCTGATTGATTAATATACTGTGTTTGGTTATATGTTATATATCTAAATATAATTAAATTGTGGATCTTTAACATGCTATGCATCAGCCTACTTAGAAACCAAATTCGTTACTCTCCCCTTTGGCGCTTCTCGCCTTCGCTATCCCCAGTCCTTTAAGGTCTTCACCACCTGGTATGACTTTGTTTTATTGCAAAATGTCGGTTTTTGAGTTTTGAAAATTGTGTTCCATTTCAGTTTTTCCTGTTTTTGGTTTGGGTTCGGTACTTCGGTTTTGATTTTTTTTAAATAAAATTTATATGGTAGAGACATCACTTTTTGAGTGAGATCCAACTAAGACAGTCCACCTGATCACCAAACTAACAGTTAGCAGCCAACGTTTTTCGGAAGATAAAATTTAGTTTCAAGTAGGATTGTAAACAAGTGAAGTCCAGCCCGAGCTTGAACTCGGCTTGTTTAGATTTACAAGAGCTTGAGCTTGGCTGGTTTCAAGTTCTTTTTCTAAAGCTTAATCTCAGCTCGTTTATTTGATACAATAATATTATAGATGAGATATACTTTAAATCCTTTTTTACTATGTCAACATTATTAATTTCACTTGCAAATATTGATATACATATATGGTTTTTTAATTGATTTTGGGGCCTTGAAATTGTTCCGGCTAATGTTTATTCCTTTATATTTGTATTTTTTTTTACCACTGGGCCCACAAGTACTATGACCGGGGCCTGGCTTATAGTTTCAAACTTTTATATCTATATATTTTAGTAAATTAGTTCTTACTTTCTGGAATATGTGTTTATTAGTGTATATGAGTAGTGTTATTATGTAAACACGACCTTATACGAGCTTCACTTTTAAAAATCCGTTTTTTGTAAATTTGAAAACATTTAACAAAATCAAATGCTTCATGGCAGCTACATCAATACTTCTTTTCTTATATTTTGTTAATCCATATACGCTTTTCATCATCAGACTCGTCTCCGAGATTTTAGACACCATAAATGTACTAAATATATAATCTTTATATATATGAAAAAAAATCCAAAGGTTGACAATAATTGTGATAACAATAAAGTAAACAAAGTTATTGTATCAAAATAACTGATTTTACACCGTTAATCTACATTAGGGGTGCTGTTTTTACCATGCATACCTGATTACCGAAACCCGATTAAACAAGACCCGACTTGCGCAAACCTGATTGTATGTAATCGGTTTGATATATGATTGGAAAACTTCCTGATCGTGTTAGAAAATCATGAAGTAATTCAGACATCCGGTTAAAATATATAAACTCTCACTTTCCTTAATGTAATAGTTTGCATTCCTTTTATCTGATGAAATACAACCACACAGAAGACCAGAATGAAGCCTCTCCATTTCTCAATGGTGGCCATCTTTTAGTTTGTCCCTGATTCTCTCTCTCTCTCTCTCTCTCTCTCTCTCTATATATATATATATATATATATATATATATATATATAATAGAGGAGAGGAGGGCAAATTAAGGCGCTTCACTTTAACGGATTTACAAGCAATATTGCATATGGTACAAACATGAACGAGGGCAAAAAAATCATTGTCATATTAAAACTCACGTGTTATTCAATTTTGTTTAATATAGTTATAATATTGACCCTTCAACTATAATTAACATTTGTAAATTTAAAGAATATTTACAATAATGACCCTTAATCTTTTACCTATATCTTATTTTAATTTTCACTTTTAACCCAATTACCTTCATGATTTTTAAATGTTAATAACTTTTTCATACTTTAATATTTTTTAAAAAAATTACACCATAAAAACGAGCATATTTTTATCTTTAATTTGAGTATGATATTGTTATAATTTTTTTTAAGTTAAAAAAATAACATTTTACGTGCGTAGGGGTGTTTGCGGTCTTGTTTGGATGGTTTTAAATTAAACCGTGGGCCAAACCGGTAGTAACGCTTTTTGTCGTCGTAAACCTAAACATAACCTTTGGAAATTGAAAACAACTGGCCAAAAGTTAAAGAAAAAAATTAACTGTGAAATCACGATTTTACGGTTTCAAACCGAACAATGAACACCCATAAACTTATTACATGATTACCAAGGTCTACGTTTCCCGCTGCATGGCGTGGGCACCCGCCTAGTGTGTGTGTGTATATATATATACTAAGAGAACCATTGGCAAATTGAGAACTATTTTGGACCACTAAAAAAACCTCTAAAAATATTTAAAAAATTATAAAACAAAAAAAAAACAAAATTTTAAAAAAGTAAAAAAACCAAAATTCTTATATTTCATTCCGGTTTCATAGAAAAAAACCGAATTTTTTTTTCTTTTTAATTCGTATTATACCTATACACATATGTATACTTTCATTTAATCTCTAGTTACATAATGTACACATATGTACATTATCATTTACCTTAAATTATACATATGTATATAAAAAAAACATGTGTGTACATATTATACATATATGTATAATAAAAAACCGATTTTTTTTCTTTTTAATTCTTATTATACCTATACACATATGTATATTTTCATTTAATCTCTAGTTACGTAATGTACACATATGTACATTATCATTTACCTTAAATTATACATATGTGTATAGGAAAAAACATGTGTGTACATATATGTATAATTTAGCTAAACCGAGAAATTTTTTTTACGTTTTTTTTAGAAACCGGGATGATAAATACGAACTTTGGTTTTTTTACTTTTATTTATTTTTGTGTTTTTTTTGTTTTATGATTTTTTTTTTTATTTTTGGGTTTTTTTGTTGTACAAAATGGTTTTCATAGTTCTCAATTCTCAAAAGGTTCTCACATGATCCTGATCCTATAAATATATATATATATATATATATATATATATAGGCTAAGTATAAAATAAAACCTCACTTGAGTTGTGAAAACTCTAGAAACCCATTCTCAACCACATGTTTTTAATTAATGTTTAAATCTTGTGGTCCACAATTAAAATGAATAAAAAATTTAAATATAAATATAACTTTTTCTCTCTCCTGAAAACATATATAAAAATTAGTAAAAAAATGTTGAAAAATAGCAAAACATTTTTTTTTGATGTTTCGATGTTTTGTATTAAATGTTACAACATATATTACATGTAACCAAAAAAAAAAACACGATGTTAAATAGGGTTTTCGCGGGTTTTGATAACTCAAGTGGGTTTTCATTTTGACCTTACCCTATATATATATATATATATATATATATATATATATATATATATATATATGGTAGGGATAAATTAAAAACCTTTTAAGCTAAGAGCATTCTCAACCGATCCCCTATCCCCATCTATCAGTGGCGGATCTAGAACATTTTTCTAGGGGTAGCATAGTTTTTCTTAACCGCTCAATAATAATTTTTTTACCCGCTTCACGAGTATGGGCGCCTGGTTTCGCATTTGTAATTTTGGGCTACAGAATTTTCTTATAAATATGGGTTGTGCTCTGTTTCTTTTAATATCATGGACAATGACGGAACTTAAATATTTAAACTACGGGAGCGAAAAATATATTCCTATAAATCTGTCTATAAATATAATATAAAACAATGACAAAACTTATATATCGAATAATATATGCTGATCAAATAACTAAACATATAAAATACAATGTAGAAGCATTTGTATTTCACAACCTAATTCGTAATGGTTCAATAAAATTATAACATTAGAAAAGAACAAACAAAACTATAAAAAGAAAATTACTTTAGGATAGAAAATGGTAATTAACTTTACGAAACTATGGAGTGGGTACAATGAATGTAGATGTTGGATGGGCATATGTGTATGTATTGTGAACTATATTACTATAGTTAGGGCAGAGAGTCAAACAATACGTTCTTGAGTAAATAAAAATATAAAATATAACAAAAAATTAGGGTTTAGTTTTTAAAGTTAGGCTAGGGTTGTTTTTTGAAAAGCCCACAACCCAATATATAACATATCAAATAACTAGCATTATTTTCTTCATTCTTCTCCTCTGTATTTTTAATATTAGAACACACCGGAAAGGTTAAAATCTAGCCAGAATAATCTCTAAAGGTATGCTTCTAAGCCCAAAAGTAGGGAGCCACTGCTCAGCGGTTGCCTAATATAATCTTAGGGGTAACATAACATATAAAACCTCAAAACGAGGTTTCACTTCGTCGGAAAAGTTGAGGGGTAGCGGGTGCTACCCCTGCTCTTAACTTGCATCCGCCCCTGCCATCTATATAAATACACTAAAAAATACTATATTTCTCTCTCTTAATCAATTAAATAATATTTTTTTATACATTTATTATTATAGTTTTCTCTCTCCACCCTGTAATTTACCAAAAAATCACTACATTTTCCCAAAATTTACAAAAAATCGCTATATTTTCTCTCTCCACCCTATAATTTACACTCACACCCACTCAGAGCATTCTCATCCAACCCCTTATTTTATGTGAGACATGTTTTTATAATTTAAAGAGTGATTCAAGGTGTTGTGAGTGAAGAGTTTTTATATTTTAGAAAAAGTAGTGATTTTTCTATATATTTGAAAAGCTACTGTTCATCCCCTATAATTTTTTAATATATTTTGAAAGTGGTTGTGAGTAACGGAAAGAGAAAAGGTAATGATAAAATGTAAAAAATATTATTTAATTGAAATGGAGAGAGAAAATGTAGTGAGTTTTAGTGTAATTTTTGGTTTAGAGATAGGGAATGGGATGAGAATGCTCTCACAACCCCACCCTATAATTTACAAACTCTCTTCACATAATTTTAAGGTAACACTGAAAACCCTACCTTAATCGTTGATTGGGTTTGATTAACATATCAGATTATCAACCAGAGTCCAGTTGAATAAAATATAATTATAGTTACTTTAAGTACATAAAATAGTATTTTGATCAAGCGTTTTATGCTTTTTCTTCCCCCTATAAAAATAGAAACAAGTGTCAACTCAAACTTATTTCTTCATGAGAGTTTGGTTCAAAATAATTTCATCTTTTATAAAACTTCACTTTCTTCTTCAAAGTTTTTAGACAGATTTGTCCAAAGAAGGCTAAAGAAGTAGAAAAAAAATGGTGATAGGAGGTTTACATGTTTGGTAACATTAAGTAACATTTCATTGTTCCATTACACCATAATTTGTTATTTTGTTTTCAATATAATATTCTTGTTAGGGCTTCTTCGTAAAATGTAATTTAGCGGCAGTTACAAGCAACCTCGACTCCAGGACATCTCCATTCTGAGACAAAGAGAGAAGCTTTGAGCCTTGGATGAGTATTCAATAATCTGAAAGTTTAAAGCTATAATGGTGGATATAATTTTAATGAAGAAGAAGTGAAAAAAAATAAAGTTTAAAACAAATAATATAGTAAACTTATTGAAACAAGGAAAAGTCAAAGTATGTCAGCCGAATTGATGTTAAAACATGAAAGTTACCTTTTCATATTAAACCATTTATTTTAAAAAGAGAAAATTACGTACGGTACATTCCTGTGGTTTTAGGACGGAGGCACTATGAGTCTTTGAAATTTTTTTGAATTAGTTGAGTCCCTATAGTTTAAAAGATAAACCATTTGAGTCTCTGTCTTTACTTAATTGTGTTAGTTTTAGGGGTAGATTTGACATTTTGCTTCTATATATATACATTGTCACTTTTAGTCCTTGAACTTTCATAATTGGTTACGTCGAGTCCCCGTCCACTTTTAACAAAAATAAATGAACCAGACTAGTTTTATTTAACAAAAATAAATAAACTGAACCACTTTTTTACCAAAATTAACGAACCGAACTACTTTTTAACAAAAAAAAATGAAAACTATTTTTTTTTATCAAACTAAACAAACCGAATCACTTTTTTTAACAAGTAGTTCATTTCGTTTAACAAAAATGAACGAATCAAACTACGTTTTTAACAAAAATAAACAAACCGAACGTATTTTTTAACAAAAATAAACGAATCAAACTACTTTTCTAACAAAATTGAACTACTTTTTTTAAACAAAAATAAACGAACCGAACGTATTTTTTAACAAAAATAAACGAATCAAACTACATTTCCAACAAAAATAAACGAACCGAACTTACATTTTAACAAAAATAAACAAACCAAACTTATCTTTAACAAAAATAGAAAAATCAAACTATTTTTTTTTACTAAACGAACTGAACCACTTTTTTTACAAGCAGTTTAGTTTATTTCGTTTAACAAAATTAAACGAATCCAACTACATTTTAACCAAAAAAGAAATAAAACAAACTTATTTTTTAACAAAAATAAACTAACCGAACTACTTTTTTGAGAAAAAAAAAATTAACCGAACTACTTTTTTGACAAAAATAAACTAACCGAACTACTTTTTTTTAACAAAAATAAAATACCAAAATACTTTTTCTTTAATAATAAATAAACCCGAACAACTTTTTTTTTACTAAACTAAATGAACTGAACAATTCGCTTTAACAAAAACAAGCGTATCGAACTACTTTTTTAAAAAAATAAATAAGCGAACCAGACTTATTTTTAACAACCAAAAAAAAAAAAAACAAACCAAACTAATTTTTTTTAACAAAAATAAATGAACCAAATTTATTTTAAACAAAAATAAGCTAACTGAACTTGTTTTTAACAAAAATAACGTCGTAGCTTGCACTAAGGTGGAGTTCGATTCTGTTACTTATTTTAGAAGTAGTTATGTTCGTTTAGTTTAGTAAAAAAGTAGTTTGGTCCGTTTATTTTTGTTAAAAAAGTTAGTTCGGTTCGTGTAACATTCGTTAATTTTTCAAACCCGAATATCCAACTCATTTTAAATTTTCAAATCCTCGTTATTTAACACAAATAATGAATCTTTATTATTAGTTTTTAAAGGAAGCTATAATAATATAATACAATTAAAAATGAGTTCACCAATGTTTAAACTTCTTTTATTTGTTTTAGTAACTGTCAGTAATCAAAATAGTGTTTGCAAATTTATAGGAAGTTTAATAGTGATAAAAGTTATTTAATAGAGAATGACAAATCTGTTAAATATTTTAATAACTCTTTTATTGTTTGAAGAAAAATGTTGATTTAAATAAATTTTGTAGTGATATGGAAATTGGTACAAATTTTAATATGGTCAACCCTCCAATTGGAATCTACGACCAATTCATTTTACGTTTCATTCTTTATAGCACAATTTTTATTTTTTTGCAATTTCACATTAATTCTCATTGATTGCCATTATGAATATTAATAAGATTTTAGAAGTTGATACACGTTTTTATAAGCATGTCTAATATATATATATAAATTTCATCTATTCATTTTGTTCAAGCCTCATGCCTCAACCACACCTTCAGTGTGTGTTCTACTATCTTGTTAGAGGCTCCCTATTTGTTAAATCAAGATTAGGATTTTTCTGATTGTATTTTTATCATAAGTTTAAAATTGGGGATTTTCAATACAAAACTCAATGTCTTTATTAATTAATATCATAACTAAAACTTACAATTAACATGTATGAGTGGGGACCGAACACTCAGGTTCAAGTCCTGTACTCACCCGTGTTAAACTCATTATTCATTCTTTTAACACATATGGATTTTCTATCAACCGTTTTCGAGCCAAATTAAAAATTGAGTGCGTTTATACGTATATTAAAGTTATAATTAATGTTTTTCTCCAAACACCCAAACTTGTCTTACAACTCGTTTAAATAAAACAAATATTATATTTAAATAGCTTACAAATATTGTAATTATAATAAATAAAACCTTCTTTATTCCAAACTCCTTTATTTTCCAAAGTCTCATTATTATTATTATTATTATTATTATTATTATTATTATTGTTATCCAAACTCCTTTATTTTCCAAAGTCTCATTTTTATTATTATTATTATTAAAATTATTATTATAAAAGATTTAAGATGGACAAAATTGTCATTTGTTAATTTTAAGATGCCGTTAACATTAATAGTGAGACGCCGTTAAAATTGAATACGCCTATTATCCGGCGTCCTTCCAGTGTCTCTCCGACCCCTTTCATTTGTATCTCCTGCGTCCGTTCTACTGCATCTACTCTAACCCCAAATAATCCAATTAAAACCCACTTTCAATTGCAATAACACATCCTTTAAACACCTAATTCAATCTCCAGATCCGTTGCAATCCTCTAATGAAACCTCCACATTCAATTGCAATTACACATATTTGTAACCCTTAATTCAATTGCAATGCTCTGTCTTTATAATCATCATCAGTTGTATAATTCCTGTACATGGTTAATTGAATGTAACATCCGTATTTTGAGATAAATAAATAAAAGAGAAGTTTATTATTAGCTGTGTGTCATTAGTTTAATTGTGTGCGTATTTATATTTGGATAAGGTTTGGTTGGAAAAGGGAGTGGGTGGTGGGGCCCTTGGACCCCTATATATACACCCCAACCTCTTCTCCATTCCATTTCTTTCCACTATCACACACACTCAAGAACACACACACACTTTCTCTCTATCACCCGAATCCAATCCCGAGCCAAAAGAAGGAAGAACCTCGTGTGTAAACGTCATCAAACACCAAGAAACACGTCCAGATCTGAACCCAACCGGAGCAAAAGGTAAGCTTCGGCCAAAGGGTTAAGTTTTATGGTTAGAATCGACATGCAAGTCGATATAATGATAGATCGGGTTGTGAAATATAAGAAAAACATAATCTTAATGAGTTTTAACCTCACGGGTGTGCTTTAGAACAAAAAGGTGTTATTCGGACCATGAAAAACATGGGTATACAAAGTTGGTACGACCCAAAACCCATAAAAAGAGTAAAATCGAGTCCTAAGGAAGAGTCTCAGAGAAAAATGGCCTTAAAATAGTAAAAACGAAGTAAAAAAGGGGTTTTTTCGCATGAAAAGGGCTTCGCATCGCATGCCATGCGAAATCCAAGAATTTCGCATCGCACGCCATGTGAAGCGAAATAAGCATGCGAAGCGAAATGGCCATGCGAAGCGAAACCTTCCCATGCGAAGCGAAACTTCCCATGCGAAGAAAAACCTTCCCATGCGAAGCGAAATTCCATGGAAATTTCAAGCGAAATTCCATGTAAAATTCCATGCGAAATGGCCATGAGAAATTTCATGAAATTCATTTTCTGATGCATTTTTGTTAAAGGACTGTTAATGAAAATAAAATTTTTCCGAGCTGACCCCGGCCAGGGGCTCTACCCCTTGGACCCTGCTAGGGGCTGCCGTCCCTAGACCCCGCTACCAGGGGCGCTGCCCCCGGATCCCTGTTAGCTGAGGGTTTCATTAACTTAGATGTAAGAAGTAGTAGTAATGGATAATTGACACACGTAATGTGTTGTACAGTTGCCGTGCACAGCTAAGGAAGGGCATACCGTTAAAAGCGAGAGAAACCGACTTCAGGTGAGTTCTAGCCCCATTTCTCTTTAAAATGTTTTCGGGGCTGTGTGCATACTTGTAAGACTAGTAATATATATACGTGTATGATTAATGTGAATGATTGTTGCTAGAATGAAAGAAAGTTGTAAGAACTTGTATGTGCCTAGTTGTTAACTTAACGTGATTGAAAGAGTCAAGTAAGAATGTGGTGTAAGAGTCGGGATGACAGGCTCTTATAATACCTGGGCAAGAATAGTAAGAGTCTAATGTAAGAGTCGGGGTGACAGGCCCCTATAATACCTGGGCAAGAATAGAGTGGCCGACTCTATGATATCGGTGCAAGAGGTCGGGTGGCAGACCCTTATAATATCTGTGCAAAAGGTCGGGTGGCAGACCCTTATAATATATGTGCAAGAGTGTAAGAATAACTGTATGTTTGTAAGAAAGTATAAAACTAATGTAAGGATAATGCAAAAAATGTTTGTTTGTAAATAAAAGAATGTGTAAGAATAATTAATTGTAAATGAAAGAATAACGTAATGTGAATGTAAGACGAACGGAAACAAGAACAGGACAATGGTAAGAACGGTACCTACGGGTACAAACGTGTAAGAATAATCCTGTAACTTGTTAAACTAGAACTCACTCAGCGTAGCTGACTTTTAGTATGCACACTGGTGAGTAGGATGAGGCAGGTTGCTTGAGGTGGGACACGTGGCAAATGGATGAAGACTGGCATCGAAGACAGAAGATTCACGTGTCGTTTATGTTATTGTTTAAGACTTAATGTATTTTGTTAAGACAAGTACTTATGTTATGTAAGAATGTTTAATATTAAGTATTTCGCGAAAATTTTTTAATTAACTCTGATTTTAGAATTGTGTTTATGAGTAAATCTAACACCAAAGTAGTGTTACCGGGGACGGGGCCTTAAATTGAATCTGCTTCATCCCACCTCCACAATTGCAAGACACCATGTATCAACCTAACCGCTTACTAGGTAAGATTTTGGTTTTTTATTGTTTTTAGTTTATATGCATTTAGTGGATTTCATGGATGGAATTCACCTATTCAATTCGTATTATATGTTTTCCTTGCGTATCATCAGTATGTTTGCACGCCACGTGTTTGCTTAAAGTCCTGTATGAATTCACGAAGCGAACCTTCAATTCCGGGCCTATTCCTTTCAATTCGGTTGCCTTTGCATTTAATTCGTTGGCATCGGCTTCTGTTCCCAGGTATGATTACTCCTTATTTGGGTTAATTTCTTATTTGTTGTTAATTTCATGAAATTGAATTTCAATAAATTATTATATTAGGGTTATTGCTTATTTGTTATTGTTGAGTTCATGAAATTGGATTTCACTTACTTTAAACTACTAACCAGTAAATAGGTATGCATACATTCTTTTACGCAGATGATTTTTACCACTACAGATAAATGAGTATGTGTTTTGATCATAATGATTATTTTCTACCCTTTTAACATCTATAATGATTGTTCAATAATTTAATTTGTTATTCTTAAATTATTTTGCTTGATATTGTTTTATCTTTATGTATGATTCAGATGTACTCTCTGTTGGAGAGAAAAAATTCGAGACAAGAAAACTTGAATTATTCGCTTGAATGCACAACACGTATGTAGGGTAAGATTGATAATGTTGATTGCTTAATGTTTATAAAAATGGTTTTTGTTTGTACAACTGGTTTTTTGATTGATTGTTAATGATTGTTGTAAAAGAACTGGTATTTGATTGATAACTTGATGATAATACAAGAAGAGAGCCACTTTATTTATAAGGATGGAGAGGGGGCTCTTAATAAATACAAATTACATGATAGGTGCCTAAAATATATGCAAGGACCTGCAGCTAAATACTAATTTACATGCAAGGACTAATAGTTATATATATTATTAACACTCCTCCTCAAGTTGGAGCATAGATGTTTATCATGCCCAACTTGTTACAAATGAACTCAATCAGGGCTTTCCGGAGCGGTTTGGTAAGGATATCTGCAAGCTGGAATTCTGTCTTAACATGAATAGGCTGAATGGATGGAGGATCCTTTTTTGTGCCAGTTATCCGATCTCTGATGAGATGACAATCAACCTCAATATGCTTTGTTCTTTCATGAAAGACTTGATTCTTTGCTATATGTATAGTCGATTGGTTGTCACAGTATAATCGCATCAAGTCATTAGAGATGACCCCGAGTTCTTTGAGAAGACGACGAACCCATGTCATCTCAGATGTGACATCAGCCATGGCTCTGTATTCTGACTCGGCGCTGGATCTGGATACGGTGTGTTGTTTCTTACTTTTCCATGACACATGATTGCCTCCGACAAATACACAATACCCGGTAGTAGATCGTCGTGAAATCGGACAACCTGCCCAATCTGCGTCTGAGAAACCTGATATCCGACCATGTCCTTCTTCCGTGAAAGCTCCTACTCGACAATGACCCTGATCAGAATATAGGATGCCAAGGCCTGGTGTAGCCTTGAGATATCTTAAGACACGAAGAGCAGCACCCCATCGACTAGTGTACGGTTCAGCCATGAATTGGCTCAGAACACTGACAGTAAAGGAAATATCCGGTCGCGTGACAGTTAAGTAATTAAGTTTCCCAACCAATTGTCCTTTGGAAGGAGCTTCCCAGTTAGAAGCATTGGGGTTTCAGCAGGCTTGCAACCTAGTAATCCACACTCAGTCAACATATCAAGAACATACTTCCGTTGTGAGAGAAGTATTCCTTGCGGAGAACGAGATACTTCTATGTCGAGGAAGTATCGAAGTCGACCTAAGTCGCTAATCTGAAAATGTGACTGAAAGAATTGTTTAAGTTCGGTAATCCCGACCTCATCATCTCCTGTAATGATAACGTCATCCACATAAACCACAACAATAATCCTTCGGCCGTTCTGGTGCCTAAAGAATACAGAGTGATCATATGCGCTACGGGCCATCCCAAACTCTCCCATAGCATTAGAAAAACAACCAAACCATGCCCTAGGAGACTGTTTAAGACCATATAAGGAACGGTGTAACCTGCAAACTTTCGAGGCCTCCTCCTCGACAATGAACCCATGTGGTTGCTCCATATACACCTCCTCCTCAAGAAGACCATTGAGAAAGGCGTTCTTGACATCAAGCTGATGGAGCGGCCGATGATTAATGGCGGCGAGGGCAATACAGATGCGCACAGACGACATTTTGGCAACTGGGGAGAAGATTTCTTCATAGTCAATGCCATAGGCTTGAGAATAACCCTTAGCAACCAATCGGGCTTTTAGACGATGTAACGAACCATCCGGGTGTAATTTAACTGTGAACACCCAACGGCAACCAACAGCACGTTTTCCATGAGGAATTGTTGCAAGATCCCATGTATGATTGGCTCTGAGAGCCCCGATCTCGTCTTCCATAGCCTATCTCCATCCTGGGTGAGTTAGGGCTTCCGTCACATTCCTAGGAATCGGGTAGGAATCAAGAGTGGTGGTATAGGCACGGGACTCAGAGGAAAAGTGAGAGTATGCAACGTAATCCTGAATCGGGTAACGGGTGCAACGACGTGGCTCTTTGTGAAAGGTGATAGGTATATCGAGAAAGGGGGCACCGGGAGGATCATAAAGATCAGGCGATGAAGTGGGTTCGGGAGTAGGGGATGGGGTGTTGGACTCAGAAGCGGGTGGTGGAACCGAGGATATATCAGGATCTGGATGGGAATCAGGAGGTTGCGACGAGTGATTGTGACGTTGACGACTATATGTGAAAAGTAAGGGTGAAGGTTCTATCGGTGGACTCATGGGAGTGGGGACCGGAGCTGTGGTTCCGGAAACCGGATGGGTAGAGGGAACTACAGATAGAGGAAATGTGGGGATAATGTGTGACTCGGGTATATCAGGATCAGGAAACAAATCATGAACTGAAGTGGAGGACTCGAGAAAGTAAGGACATGACTCATGAAAGGTGACGTCAGCACTAGTAAAGTATCATTGAAGAGAAGGGATATAACACCGATACCTTTTCTGGACATGTGAATAACCAAGGAAGACACAACGAATGGCTCGAGGAGCAAGTTTACTAATGCCTGGACGATGATCATGCACATATGCTACACAACCAAACGGAAAACGGAGTTTGACCGAGGACATATGAGGGCATACGATTTATGAGATAACAAGCCGTAAGAACAGCGTCACCCCAAAATCTATCAGGAACATGAGACTGAAACATGAGTGTGCGCGTGATATCCAACAAATGGCGATTTTTGCGTTCGGCAACGCCATTTTGTTGAGATGTATATGAGCAAGAAGACTCGTGAACAATGCCATGTGTTTTCAAATAGGTAGAAAGTTCATTGGAGAAATATTTAGGTGCATTATCAGTGCGTAGGGTTTTAATGGATGAGTTGAATTGAGTTTTGACGTAAGAATGAAACTCATGAAAAATTGAATTAATTTCACTACGAGTTTTTAAAAGATAAACCCAAGTAGCATGAGAATAATCATAAATGAAAGTGATGAAATACTGACAACCCAATGAGGATTTAACACGAAAAGGACCCCATACGTCAGAATGCACGAGTTCAAATATAAAATCGGTGCGTTTTGACACTTTTGGAGGATAAGAACGCCGTTTATGTTTACCAAGCTCACATGACTGACAATGAAAATCATTAGGAATAGAAATATCTGGTCTCATTTGCCTTAGAACTGTTACCGAGGGATGGCCTAACCGATAGTGAGTCTCCCTAACAGCGGAATCACATAAGTTTGCTGTAGGGTGTGATAGTGGTGACATATGGTAGAGGCCTCCTGATTCAAAACCGATACCAATTATCCGGTTTGTTCCTAGTTCCCGAAAGACACAGTGAGTTGGGTAAAAGGTTACAGAACAATTGTTTTGTTTGGTAATCTGACTAACGGAACAAAGGCTTGTAGGAAATTTAGGAACGAAAAGGATAGAAGACATGTTTAGGTTTTTTGAGTTACTGATGGATCCTATGCCATGAACGGGGCTTGAAGATTCATCGGCAAGTCAAACCGGTGCATGAGAAACATGATGCAAGCTAGATAAAATACCTCGATTCCTAGTCATGTGATGTGTGGCTCCAGAATCGATTACCCACGAAGAGTTGAGGCTTGAAAATTTACCCGAATGAGCCGAGTTGGTTTGAGCATGAAAAAATTGCGAGCCAAGAAACCGTTGAATCATATCATACTCTTCTTTGGTAAATGTATACATGTGTTTGTTATCTCCCATTGAATCTGAAAGTTAGTATACCGAGCGAGAACAAGCACACGAGCTGAGACAGAAAAATAACAGTGCCGAATCGGAAAACTAACAGCACAGGGAGGCCCGGAAGTAAAAAATGAGTGACTTGGAAAAAATCCGGTGACCGAGAATGGCTTCACGCGCTCTCACGCGGCGGCGCGTGGGAGACAGCGGCGGCGGGTTTTAAGGGAATGCAAATCGGGGCACCGTGGTTACAATGGTGGTGGTGGTGAGGGTAGGTGATGCCTGAAAAAAAGATTTCATTAACAAATCAGAAGGTACAACAAGACCGGAGCTCGTTTCAGATCTGGTGACGGCTGGACAGATTTGGGTTCGGATCAGATGGCGGCTAGGGTTTAGATCAAGAGCTGTAGCTCTGATACCATGTAAAAGAACTGGTATTTGATTGATAACTTGATGATAATACAAGAAGAGAGCCACTCTATTTATAAGGATGGAGAGGGGGCTCTTAATAAATACAAATTACATGATAGGTGCCTAAAATGCATGCAAGGACCTGTAGCTAAATACTAATTTACATGCAAGGACTAATAGGTAAATATATTATTAACAGATGTGATTAGATGGATGTCACTTGGTAATCAGTTTAACGGAGTTTGGTTAGCGGATAATGGTTTGAGGTTGAGGTTTAAAGAGACTTACCCTGAGGTTGAGGTGCAGCCTCTGTCTCCACTTAGGTGCTTTTACTTTATTTATTATTGACTGTTTTCCTATTTTGGTTTCAGGGATCCACATTTACCTTGCTTTCGTGTACGGATATTGCAACCAATTTGTTGCGTTGTTGTGTTTCATATTAGTACAGGTTTCTATGGGTGTGTATTTTTTAGTTTTACTGTATGCACATCGAGAATACTGAAGGGCATTCTTGACTACAGTTACTATTCTGTGGTAATAACTCTTATCGGTTAAAACTTTATTAAAGCAATTAGTTTTACTTTGCCAAAACTTCTTATTGGCAAAAAATGATTGCCACCTTTATTAAAGCAGTTGAGAAATACTTTTGTTTGTATTAATATTCATGCTTTGTCAGTTTGTCTATTGTGCTTAAATAGTTAAACAGAGTTCTCAACTATTTTCACATGCTTGCAGGTTGCAATACGAGAAGCATATGAAGAAGTTGTTTGGTTCGATTGATGCTGCCACGGCGTGTGTACTTGTTAGTTGTGATATTCGTCATAACCTAAGGTATAGCATCTAATCATCCTATGGTTGTGTTTCGGGTTTTTTGAATTTTTGCAATTGGATCATTGGTGGGATTTTGATTGTATCGAAGTTCTCGTATCAAAATCCCAACAATGTATCAAAGCCTCTTTTGCAAAGTTCTAGAACCGTGATCCAGTTACAAGTTAACCCGGATCAAAGATTTGATTTTTTATTGAAAATCAATTCTTGGATAAAAAAGATTCAAACTTTAATAATCGTAATTTCCCGGATCAACTTTGCATATAGATTGCGTTGTGTGATATTCTGTTTGAACTCCATGCTTGTGATTGATGGCCAAGAAATATGAAGTTTGTGTTTTGGATTTTGGTAATTTTTTTGAAAATTGAATATTTGAAACAATTGAATGTTTATTTGTTGTTTATGTTATGTATGGTTGGACTCAAATAAAATAGAACCTCTCGAGAGATTACATTGTTGTTCAGTTTTCCCATTCTTGCAGGTTCAGCGCAATTCATTACTGCTCTACACGTAACGCCCCAGGCGACATAATTATCAAATAGAACCACTCACCTCATCTTCTCTGATTCAACCAATCAGGTAACAAAATTAAACATTCTGTTAGTATGATTTTGTTCCATGTGAGATTACCAACAATTTACGCACTTGATACATTAAATCCAGTTAGATTTTGTTTCAAACGAGTTCTTCAGCCGGTTACAAACTGACGGTTTTGTGGGCTTTTGAAAACCAGTTTTTGGATGGGCTCGGTTTTGGTTTATTTGGATCCCAAACCAGTTTTGATGTGCACCTTAGTATAAAGAACCTAATTGCTTTGAGCCCAATAGACATTTTTAAATTGAGTATAAAATTAATTTTCTTAATTAGGATCTTTGTGAATTTAAACAAATAGTTGCTTTGTAATTGAAGAAACGTGGATCTACTCACTGGTAGCAGATCTGCTTTCCTCGGGTATGATTAAACTGTTTCACCGATGGTTCCTTTGAATCCGTGTTCTTCCACCTACAAAATGAACAGCGCCGTTACTTACCCCTCAGAAAGGGACAGAGGGGTCCTCTTTGGGGTAACCCTCCGGCGTGAGAATCAGTATCTTTGTGGAGAAGATAATAAAGTGTGAGTCAGTCAAAATCTCAAGAGTATCGCTGAATTGCTGAATACTCTTGATTATGTGACTGTGTGTTTTCTGTAACTGACTGTGAGTGAATACAATTCAATATGATTGAATGTGATATCACTGCTTGTAACTGTCAATGATTGAGTGTGAATGAATGTGTCATCAAAGTGGAGTTGATGCTGTATTTATAGTGCTAGGGTTTCCACTGGCTGGGCTCAGCCTCGTTGGCCTCCTCCAATCGCACTGCGCCACGTGTCCTCTGGGACACCTGGCGCTTTCTCGTTGGTTGAAATCATGTGGTAGCACATGTGTCATGCTGAGTTGTCGACCTTTCATTTGGCAGCTGTCAACATCAGCATATTCTTACTCCTTAAAAAGATGCCTTCTAGAAGAGTGTCTGACGTGCACAATCAAGGTTGCCCTGATCCTGATTTGGATAAGGACGAGGTTGATTATGTGTACGTGTGATATGCGCCCATCCTGAGAATGCGCGAAGTCTTCTTTTTATTCTCACGCGCAGATATTTCATGCGCAGGTGTGATATGCACGAGCGTGTGATATGCGCCGCGCGCTGGTGCGCCACGCGCATATGTGACGCGCGAGCATATGTGATGTGCAAGAGCATGCGATATGCGCCGCGCGCGTATGTGATGCGCGAGCATATGATGCCTGAGCATGTTTTGTATGCGCGATGCGCCTGGGTTTTGGCTTTGTGCCTTCATAATGTCTTTATCTTGTGGGTTGACCCGCCTTGCTTGGTGTTGAGGCGGGTACATACCTCTTCAAGCCCCCTCAGTCTAATGTGTGTCTTATCTTGCGCGAGCGTGGTAAGATAGATATTAGACTCACTGAATTGTCCTTTTATAGGGGGTTTTGTCGTTTTCTTGGTTGTTTCCATCGTCGCGCGAAGTTCTATCCATTTGGTTGAAAACGAAAGGTCCAAACACGTGGTTGGTTGGTGATGACGTGCGCCGTAAACGTGTCAGACGTTTCGTGTGCTCGAGGTGCTACAGTTGCCTTTCACGTCCCCTCACACAGCTGTCTTGAACACGTGTCGCACTCGCATTGGTTAGTACCTGCGAGTGGGGGCGCGTCTCTGTTCCGTGGCAGGTCGGTTACATCTTTTTGTCCCCTCACACAGCTGTTAGGGACACATGTCGCGCCTTCGTTGGGTTGCCCCTGCGAGTGGGGGCGCGTGAAACCCGATCAGCTGCCACAATTCTCTCTCCTGGGCCTATAAAAGCAGGCCCTTAGGAAATTTTTATCTTCATCTTCATTGTTGCTAAAATTCAAATTTCTGCTTTCACATTCTGATTTGAGTGTTTACATCGATTCGAATCCTCGATTATCGGCTATTACAGTTGTATGTCTGATAGTTCATACTCGTCTAGCCCTTCAATCACCTCCGTTGCCTCTCGAAGACGCCGTGTGAAATCTGTGGTGATGTCGACATTGAAGCAAAAGGGGAAGGGGAAGAAGGTTGTTGAGACCACATCGGAGGAAGTAGGGAGGACCAAGGCCACCAAAAGGTGGAATGAAATCCCCTGCAAATTGAAGCAGGCAGATCTCGACAACCTGATCACCTCTCAGGGCTTTCCCACCCTGTTTGGCTGCATGTTGCCTAGGTCCGGGCAAACGGCGGCGGACCCGCCTGCCGGCTATATATCCCTATATAGCCACTTTTTCTCCCACTGCAACCTTCGTCTCCCGATGACAAGGTTTGTGGGTGCACTGTTGAAGTTCTATGGGATTCACATATCCCAAGTCCATCCGTTTGGACTCGTGCGCGTGACTCACTTTGAGTTCATGTGCAAATCCCAGCGCGAGGAACCCACTCCTCGGCGCTTTCAATATTTTTATAAGGCCAAGATCCAAGACAATTGGATCTCTTTTATTCCTCGCAGTCAGAAAGTGAAGTGCTCCACTGTTTCATTCAAGAGCCTTCATGACTGGTCTGAGAGGTTTTTTTACATTAAGGCCGGTGTGATCCCCATCCGTATGACCATGCGCTCTATCACTTCTGCGCCTGCGGATGAGGGTGTCCTCAAGAACCCAACTGGCGCATGGGTTAAGAAACTGACCGCCGAACCATCCCCCGCGAAGAAAATTTGCGAGGAGGCGCTGGTTGGGGTCGGCATGAGCAGGCTCTGGGCCGACAGCGCGCTTGAGCCCGTTATCCAAGTCGACGGGTTGTGTAAGTTTTTTTTTTTTTTTTTTTTTTTTTTTTTTTTTTGTTTTTATATTTGCGCGAGCATCGTTCTTTTGCTGATATCATTTAACTTGGCTTTGCGCAGTCACCAAGGATTACATCCTTGCCGCTTATGATGAACATGTGGAGGGCGGCTCCGTCGAACTTGGCGCTGGGGAGGTTGGTTTCCCGGATCGCTTCGATGACCTGTTCATCCCAGTAGATCTGGATTTTGACTTTGACGGTGACGCGCCTGGTAAGTCTTCGCACTGCTGCTCATTCCTTTAGAATACCCAAGTTTATTAACATTTCTGTCGCTTGTTTTTGTAGATGCGCTTGAAAACTACGAGCTAGAGCTCGCGGAAGAGGAGGAGGAGGAAGAGGAGGCGCCTCTACTAAAGCGCAAAGCTAAGGGGAAATCTGGCGCAGGGGCCAGTAAGAAACAGAAGAAAGAGGACACCCCTGTCGCTCATCCCCATGCTCAAACGAAGGGACCTAAGGAAACCCAGGTGTTTACCACAAAGGTTTCTTTAGCTTCTCTGCCTGTGAGAGTGGGCAGACCTCCTGTCCACTTGAGGTATGGTGGCGTCGCCTCCTCCTTTCGCGCGGCTGAAGAGAGAAGCAGTGCCGCGCCTGCAACAGGTATACTTTATTTATCTTCATCTGGCTGAATTGTTATTAAACCTTTGCTCCTTTAAATGTTTTCAGAGGCAGCGACGGTAACAGATCAGCCGCAGGCGCCACAAGGTGCCACGGCTGCGCCGGGGACTCCATCGAAGTCCCCTGTTCTACCCTCTGAAAAGGGTAGAATGGATTTTATGGCGATGTTCGATGCGCGAACAGAATTGCGCCAAGGTAAGTTTTGCACATATGTCTTCTAAATTTTTCCCTTTGGAGTCAGTCATAAACAATTTTTCCTTGTTTATTTGTTCATAGGAGTTGTAGCTGGCGCAACAGTTGCTGGTGATACTCCCGGCGGCACTTCCGGCGCCGCTGGTTCTGGTCCTGCTCCTGCTAGTGCTGAATCTCCCCTTATTGGGATTACCAAGGAGCAGGAAACCGTATTGCGCGCCGAACTGGCGGCGTCGAGACCTCCCTCACCTCCTCCTGCACGCAGCCCTCCCCGCGAGGCTGGTTTGGAGCCTTCCAGGTCGCAGGAGAAGAGGCCTGTTGAAGAAGACGAGGAGGACGAGGGGGTTCAAGTTGAAGACTCCTTGGGAGACCGCGCCAGCCCTGCGATGCCGCAAGTGTTCGCAGCGCAGACCTCTGGTGGGGCTGGCGCTGACTTTCCTGCTTCATCCCCGCAGGTATGTATTGATTTGTTGGTCCGCTGCGCGTATCTCCATATAAGTATGTTTTATGACTTAGAACTTTTCTTGTGTTTTGCAGGAAGGTGTCCCCGTTTACCGCCCGAGATGGAATATTAATGAAGAGAGTTCCTTTCAATCCATGGGCGTATGCGAGGACTTCTGGGCTCATGCCGTGCCTCCTACTGAAAGGAGGTATCAGGAGGAGCGCACCCGCGCGGACTTGCTGAACGACCATGTTTTCGCTGGGTCGGCTTTCTTCGCTGCTTCCCAAGAGCTTCGTCGTGATTATGTTAAAGTACGCGACGCTCTTGTGGAAGCCCAGCGAGAGGCTAAGGTGGCCGCCTGGAACCTGTCTGATGCTCGCCGCGCGAGCTGAGAAACTCCAGGCGGAGCTCAGTGAAAACAGAGCAAGTGCCAACACCGCATACATCAAGCGCGGGCATGAGCTCCAAGCTGCGCGGGAGAAGCAGCAGTTGGCGGAGGCCGAAGTTGCCAAGTACGCGCGCAGAGTGCGTGTCTTGGAACAGCAGGCCGAGGCGCGTGACCAAGCTATCGTCCAGAGTATCACTGAGAAATCATCACTGGAGAGCGAGGTTGCGCGCCTGAAAAGGGATTTGGCGGCCGCGCAGGCCGATAGAGATGAGGCCTTAGCGACGGCGGCGTCTAGCCAGGAAGCACTTGGTGCTGCGCAGGCGGAGAAAGAAAAAATTTTGGCGGCAGCAGCGTCTGATAAGGAGGAACTAAAAAAGACTAAGGAAACTGTTGAGTTATTAAACTCTCAGGTTCCTGCCCTCGAGACGTCTGTTGCTGGCCTCGCGCAGGATCGCCAATGGCTGGTGTCACAGGGCATGGCTCGCTGCGCTTTGGCGATGAAATATTCCGCCGAGTTTCAAGCCCTTGTGATGGACTGCAATGCCGCCGCGCGTTTGGTGGGCCGAGCTGAAGGGTTTACGGATGGGTATGAATATGGCATGTTGAGGAAGAACCCATCCGAGTACCCTTACAAGAGCGATGCGGCCTGCGCGGACATGGCCGCGGTGGGGGAAAAGTATATGAATACTCCCATCCCCATCCTTATGGAGGTACCTTGATCATAATGAGTTTTTCTTGACTAACTTTTCTAAGTGTTTTGTACTCATTACTTTTCTAATGATTTACAGATAGCTGCGCTTGCTGACCAGCCCGACCTCGGCGCGCTAAAGAAGTTGCTTGATGATTGCGAGAGGGCTGGTGGCGATGATGGTGGCGCTGGGGATGTTGCCCCTGCCAGCGGCTCTGGCGCGGCGAAAGAATCTGCTCGTGACACCGTTGTGATCGAAGACTCCAATGAGGAGGAAGAACTTGACTATGGTCAGTTCGGGGATGAGGAGCAGACCGCGCCAGATGCTGCGGGAGATGATGAGGGTGATGAAGCGGCTGACGTCGACGTGGAGACTTGAGAAGCCCTTCATCAAATTTTGTATATTTATTTTTTATACTTGTAATTTGTAACTCATCATACTTGTAAATTTCGATCCAATGGAATGAAACTTGTTCTCTCGTTTTCATATCTTGCGCATTTCCATTCATCTCTTCATGTTTGGTTGTATAGATATAAGATATGCTTGCACGTTAAAATAAGAACAAGGTTGTATGGAAATTATTCACTTAACCTCTGTTCTATTTTGTTTGTGGTTCTCGCAGTATCTTGGTCATGCTGACATGCGCGCTAACCCTTCGTTATTTTCTTTTTCGCGCGTCGTTGTCGCGCGGTATGGAAGTATGAGTTTAGCCATTACATGTCAGCTTGTGTTACTCAGATATCCACTATGATTCCGCGCGCGGCCTCGACCTGAGACCTTAACATGATATGGCATGTACTTTGCCTTAGTTGTGTTTAAGGATTTTTATGATCAGGCTGCGCGGGATGTAAGATGGATGTTTGTGAGTGTTTTGAGCTAAGGCTCTTTGTTTTGGGCTAAGGCCCTGACGTTTTTAGAGTTAAGACTCATTAACGTGTTTGAGCTAAGGCTCGTAAGTTTGGGCTAAGGCCCTGACGTTTTAGAGTTAAGACTCGTTAACGCGTTTGAGCTAAGGCTCGCGCATGTATGTTTTACTTCGCTTTATTTTGTTTTGAAGTCAATATAGTGTTGTCATATTGTTCCAATTTAATAAAGGAAGTGTGAAACATGTATGCAAAGGTAATAGAACAAATATTGAAAGATAGCGCGACAAATATTGAAAGATAGCGCGAATCATCATTCATGATGGCTTAAAAGCCTTCATTACAAATTTGAACTTTTACATGAAGCATTTTCTAAGTTGTGCCGCGTTCCACGAGCGCGGTATCTTTTTTCCATTCAAATCTTTTAAAGCGTACGCGCCTTTCCCCAAATCTTCTGAAATTTGATAAGGTCCCTCCCAATTGGGGGACATTTTTCCTGGGGGTATTGCGCGACTAGCTTCATTGTTTCGAAGGACAAAATCATTTTTCTTGAAGTGGCATTCTTTAACGCGCTGATTATAATATTTTTCCAGCTTTTTCTTGTATCTGGCTTCATTAATGATAGCCGCTTCTCTGCGCCCTTCAAGCAAGTTAAGGTCCAATCTTCTTTCGCGCTCGTTATCAGTTTTGCTCATCATGAGTACCCTATGGGATGGGCATCCAATTTCTGCTGGGATCATAGCCTCTGTCCCAT